>NW_013669746.1:61084-73009 GCF_000517525.1 Limulus polyphemus
CTCTAGTTTATAAGTTGAAAATTAGGAATGACTAGCGCAGATAGCCCTTGAGTACAGAAACTAGATATCATCAACAGCAACAAATAATACATTTTCCTGGAGAGGGAGGGATATGAAAACATAAAATTAGACTATTGGCCAAGTTTCTAACGCTTTATTTATGTGGTTTACAGTATTGTCCTATCACGTAGAGCTTGTCCCATTGTTGGAATGTGTTTTTAACACTACAAAACGCCCCCCCCCCAGTGGCACAGCGGCATGTCTGCGGACTTACAACGCTAGAATAGCCCATTGTGTAGCTTTGTGCTTAATTACAAACAAACACTATAAAACGAGTCGATATCATTCAATGTGTAAAACAAAAGATTGGATATGATCATTCTCTTTGTGTTACATAACCTTAGGACTACTTCTATCTTGAAACAGTGGCATAAAAAATTAGAACAAAATATGTTGATTTATAATGAGAGATGTCTTGGCCACAGTTTCATAACTGTGTACGGGGTATAAGTAAACACATTTTACTAGGAGTAGATGTAAACCCATCTCTGCTACACGTCGGGATTAAAGTTACCACGAAACACCGTATTTTTATATATGTTTTATATTTTTTAGTACTTTTATTTCTAATGTCTATATAGATAATTTTTGTATTTTTGAGGTTCATGCCTCCCCAAAAGGGAAACTTGAAACTTGCTCAGAATTACAGAACATTCACTGTTTCACGTTTTAGTTCGCTTTAAATCATATTTCACACGACAGGTTATGGTATGATATTTATTTGTGTCGGAGGAGAGGGAGGCAAGTTATGACCTCTGAACTGGCTTTTCACGGTTTGATTGAAGCCACTAGGTTTCATGACGTCAGGTGGATGTATTTATGTTTGTAAATAAGACTTCTAAATATCTTACAGACAAGAAGTTTCGGGCGTGGCTGAGTTCTATAATGTACTTCTTCTTTCGCTATCAGATGTTGTTTGGAAACCTATTGTTTCATGCAACGACTTACTGAATACTTAAACGGTTAATATGTGGTCTCAGTGCAGTTTTAAAAAAAATGTAAATAGCATAATATGTTACTAGCTTCTAATATAGTTTGGTTAAAATCGCGTTAAATTACGGAGGACTTTACGCAAGTAAAACCACACTTTACATAGCCGAGAACTTTACGCAAGTAAAACCACACTTTACATAGCCAATTTGTTGGCCAGGCTTAGCCTAGTATTTATTGTTCGTAAACTGTAAACCTGAGAATGTATGACTTGCAACTTGTTCTCGTAAAAACACGCTCCGCACTCGTGGGCCGTGTGAGCGTTATGAGAATGATAGCCAAATCTCACTATTCGATTACAGTAGTCCAAGAGTTGGCGGTGAGCATTTGACTAGCCGTCTTCTCTCTAGTCTATCAATTTAAAATTAGGGACTACTAGCAGAGATAACCGTCGTGTCGCTTTGTGAGAATTTCAAAAACATACAACCAATAGAAGCAGCTAGCCTTCAGGTAGCTCAGATGTAAGTCTGAGGGCTTATAACGCTAAGAAATCGGGTTTCGATACCCGCTGCTGGCAGAGCATTGATAATCGTTGTGTACCTTTACACGAATTTTAGAAACAAATAAGCATTTACATTATTTTCAATAGATTATAACTCAAACGTTCAATGACAATAAATTCACCAATCCACTATTTTATTTGCATTATTTTCAGTAGATTATAACTCAAACGTTCAATGACAATAAATTCACCAATCCACTATTTTATTTGCATTATTTTCAGTAGATTATAACTCAAACGTTCAATGACAATAAATTCACCAATCCACTATTTTATTTGCATTATTTTCAGTAGATTATAACTCAAACGTTCAATGACAATAAATTCACCAATCCACTATTTTATTTACATTATTTTCAGTAGATTATAACTCAAACGTTCAATGACAATAAATTCACCAATCCACTATTTTATTTACATCCCAATTCAAGGCAAGGGTTTGTTTGTTTGAACTTAAGCTCTAAGCAACACAATGGGCTATTTGTTTTCTGCCCACCACGGGTATCAAAACCCGGTTTCTAGTGTTGTAAGTCCGCAGACATACCGCTGTGCTACTGGGGGGCTTCTAGAATGAACAAGATTTGTAACATCGAAGAAACTAAGAAGATGAAGAACAACACATCACAACAACCCTCCTTAACAAAAAATATCCAGAACACTCGATAAAGAAAAAACAAAGAAGGTAAACAACAAGAATGAAAACAGAAAGAAAATGATAGACATACGGTCATATTCCTCCGTGTCAGGTGTCTCTTTGAAAAATACCAAAGATATGTAAACAACAAAATTGTTTTTGGCATGGCCAGGTGGTTAGGGCGCTCGACTCGCAATCTGAGGTTTGCAGGTTTGAATCCCCGTGACATCAAACATGCTCGCCCCTTTCAGCCGTGAGGGCGCTATAATGTGACGGTCAATCCCACTATTCGTTGGTAAAAGAGTAGCCCAAGAGTTTGCGGTGGGTGGTGATGACTAGCTGTCTTTCCTCTAGTCTTACATTGCTAAATTAGGGACGACGAGCGCAGATAGCCCTCGTGTAGCTTTGCGCGAAATTCAAGACAAACCAAGCCACTAGGGGGTTCAAGATAAGGGCATATATAAGAAAAATAATTACTCTTCCGTCCAGTAGCAACTGGGCTACCAATGTATGAATTTCTATTTGTCATTTATAGTAACAGGGAATGTCAATGACAAATTGGGTAGCAGAGGCAAAATCTTCGTGATGTCATACACTTATATTTTTCTGCAATGAGTTTGTTTGTTTGTAATTAAGCAGAAAGCTACATAGTAGACTATCTGTACTCTGCTCATCAATAGTATCGAAACCCAGTTTTCAGCGTTGTAAGTCCGAAGACATACCGCTGTGCCACTGGGGGCTGTACAATGAGAACAGATTTTTTCTTTTCTTTTTTAAGTTTACTCGTGCACATATTAGGACTTCAGCGTTTTTAAGTGTCTTTGCTAGATGCTCATGAAATCAACTAAGAAAAATACACGCGTCATTTAAAGAGACTAACTACCTGTGAGCTTGCATCATTATGGAGTAGAGAGGATAAGTATTGTATAAAAATGATATTGGAGCCTCACCACGTCATTACAGTCCATGTCAACACGCCCGGTCATGTTTTATCTGTAACACAGTTCCATTGCAAAAAATGATCCTTTGTGAGGCTGTCATGCTCAAAGCATACTGCATGCTTTCCATAATCCATGTGGTGTACGACAACGACGAATCAAAGGACCCGTTTTAACAGTCCGACCGCACAAATATATATGTCTACGTATGGAATCGTATGAATACTCTTTTCATTCTCCTGCTGCTTGAGGTATGTGTCGGTTGAACTGCTATGTCATGGAAATAACGTCTGTATACGTGACTTGTGTCGCTTCCCCTGACGCAGATCTCCCTTGATTATGTTGTATATTGTTGCCTGAGGCGTGTAGACAACTTTTTTACATCGAACTTTACGCGCAATTCGGGCACGTGAACTCATATACCACTAGCGATATATTCATTGGATCTTGTTTGTCTGTAAAGTTGAAGACTCCTTTTAACATACAATCTGCTCTAATTAAAGACACTTTTAACTGAACTTGAGGATAAAATGGTTTGATAATTTTCGTTCTAATAATGTATGAGATATTATCTAAGTACGGTATGACAAAAGTACCAGTTTTTTTTTCGGAACGTCTAACATAACAACAGATGGAGCATTTAGTTTATTAGTTTTGATGTGGATTGTTTTATTTGGGAACGACAACAGAAAACAATTGTTTAACTCTCTCAACTTGTGCTTCGAAAAGGGTTTGATGTCCTGATATTTTAAACGCTGTGTATAGTAGGGGTTTAACCAGAATGTCTTTAAAGATAGAAAAATTGAATAAATATCAGTTAAAATGTTTGTTGTTTTTTTTGGGGGGGGTATACTTTAGGGAAACTAAGAATGATAATTCGTTATTCTGTTGACTTTCAACAATAAAGTTTATATTGGTATGTTTACCATTTAAAAATTGGATAAATTAACTGATTCGACATTGTTAAACACCCTAAAAATGTAATCATCATATCATGTAATACACAAGCTTAAAACGTTCAGGATAGGAATGCATCCATACTTTTTCATAGGGCCCAGGAAAACGTTAAGAAGGTCAGGAGTAAGGCTGATATGTCCTTATTCATGAAGGTATACAGAGAAATAAAACTTTATAATCTGATAAAATCTTCCGAGCTTGAAATTTTCACGCTTTGGTGAAAACTTGTAACTTTCTATGCACATGCTACTTGTCTAAGAAAATAAAGGTCAAACTACCAAGGTCTCGAAAATATTAGTAAAGCTTGAAGGAATCACGTCTCAAAAATGAAGACAATTCAATTAAATCTACTTTTGAGTTCACTTCTGGTCACTCGGTGGGTCAGCGGTAACTTTATAGAATTGCAACGCGGTGGACAGAGCGCAGGTATCCCTTTGGACATCTTTGCTCTAAAATAACAAGCAACCAAAGTTCACTTTTGATAACTTCTGGACCAAGTTTAAATCAATATGCCACAAATATCATTCATTTACTTAGGTTAAAGATAATGTCTTCCAAGGTGATACTGCTGGGTGAGTCATTTTCAGTTTGTTTTGTCTGTTATTAAGAACAACGCTGCACTATGGGCTATCTGCGTTGTGATCACCGCGAGTATCGAAACTCGATATTTAGCGTTATAGGCTCTCAAACTTATCGCTGGGTCAGCGGTAAGCTTACTGACTTACAAAGCTAAAATCCGGGACTCGTTTCCCCGTGGTGGACATAGTGCAGACTGATTTCAATTTGTTTGTTTTTTAATTAAGAAATTCAGGGAAGAAATATCAGTTCTAGAGCTGAGGATGCTATGTTTGTGAGGTTTCTTTTACCAATATTTTATCAATGATTCTGCTCGTTTCTGTAGTCGAAGGAGGAAAAAACATAATGTTAACTCATGTTCTAAACAATTTGAATAAAGATGTCAACAGAACGAACATGATTTAAATAGTTTACAAATCATGATAATATCAATAAAAAATCTATATGAAAGTATCGCTCAATTTGTTGAGGCTGGGTGTAATAAAATATAGGATAAGATCGTATAGCGAAAGAAGTAAAGGTTTAACTTATAGATATTTAAGCCTATTTGTCGCACAAATGCATGCTGTTGTAGCCTGTTCTTTCTGTTATCGTATCTCTCTTTTTCCAATAATAAAAAAGTCGTGGTTAGTTTTCAATTAATAGTTCATCAGTCCTTCACCTTTGTCCCTTCTATTTACCGTCACATTTCAGTTATATAACGAATTATAAAAACACCCACATAATATTACAAGATACGAATACACTGTACGGTGTTCTTATTCCCCATTGGCGATTGAATGCCCTGCCTCCGTTCTTCTTGTTTTTCTAAGTCTAATAGTCCATGATGAGTTGTTTGTTTGCATAAATAATAAACACTAAAGAAACCTCATACATTTGGGACCAAGAATATTAACTTTGAATTGATTTACCTAACATATTTGTCATTTTACAAAAAAACGTATAGGAAAATTTAATTGACCCTTTTATTGGGTTTCAGGTTTGTTTTACGCGCCACTGGTTTCCATAGAGTTAATATACAATATACTGATTCCGTTTTGAAATGCTATGATAACCTTTGATTTTGTTTCCGATCTGGGGCATTATATCTGCGGAAGAAACACCAACAGACATACGCGCCAAAAACGATGGGGCCAAAGGGGCTTTGGCTACCAACTTTTTAAACAGGGGACACTATCCCCCACGTTTAATACCAGGAAATTAGGTAAAATATGTAATAAATAAACAATGTACAAGAAAAGCGGGAAAAAATTCTTAAACACCTATGTTGTAGGGAACTATGGTTCCTCACGGTATTCCCTGCCTAATATAAATTGTCCGACACCTTCCGGAAGGAAGGGGATGGTTTGTTCTAGCGCAAAACTACAAAATAGGCTCTGTCCACCACCGGATATCGAACCCTGAACTTTAGCAGTGGGGGGACAAACGAAAGGAAGATACCACATTAGTGAAGAGAGTGCTAATGTTTGCTCACTCACCATGTTTATTTTACAAAATAAGCCATGGTATACACGTACATATAGGTGCCTCCCCCCCCCCCCACACACACTTTTGGAGTCCTTCCAGCTTCCGTGCCAGCAAATTGAAGAACAATTTTGAATATATATATATATATACTAAAGATCATTAAAAACAGGTCTGATAAAAAAAATAGTGTACCAGCATTTATTTATCCATTTATCATTAAATTGGCTAACTTTCAGATCCTAGCCGTCTCGCAATGGGACAGCGGTAAGTCTACAGACTTACAACACTAAAATCCGACGTTCGACTCCCCGCGCTGGAGATAATAGATAGCCTGTTGTGAACTTGCTCTAAAAGAAACAAGCAGATCCTAACCAACTCCTTGTTATATACACATCTATCTGTTTGCTTCAACAGGTAAACGATTAATTTAAAAATTGCGTATATTTTGGTTCGAACATTCTTGGTCTACTTGGCAAATGCTATAAACTGCAATTTAGATTTTCTTGAGCTAATATGGAAAGTTTTATATCTTAAATTAATCTCACTCTTGTTCAATATGTATATTCCGATTTAATTTCATTTGAGCTACACAATCATCCGTATACTGGTCGATATCTTGAACTCTTTTTGCTTTGAAACGAAGGGAAGTTTTGTAAAATAAAGTCGAGATACATCTTCAACTTGGGTCAAGGAATTCAGCTTGTCCGTGGCCTTATCCAGCATACATTTACAACATAAACAGCGCATTGATAGTGAATATACGTTCCCACTAAACGACCTTGTTAATCTTGTCCTAACGCTTTCTTCTTAGTCTTCTCAACGTTTTGATATATTTGGTCCTTCATACGATGTCATTATCGATTGGAAAAAATCGCTATCACTTTCACTCTTATAAAAATTTGAAGGTACGACTTCTATTTCATGAGATACATATGAATGCAAAGAAGTCAACCATGGGGACAAATGCAGTAATTACCTCCCCCCTCCCTTCCTTGTGTTGTAAAAACCAATGGTAGACCACATACTACTGCATTTATACTTTAGAACAATCCATGAGCTTCCAGATTGATCCTAAAAAACCAATGGTAGACCACACACTACTACATTTATACTTTAGAACAAGCCATGAGCTTCCAGATTGATCCTCAGTAAAAATTACCCCCCCCCAATATACCAGGAACCAAACCTGTTTTGTCCAGGGAGGTGTTTAGTAAAATTATACAATATAAAGATGTTTAAGATGTATAAAAAACAACATTTTATTATTCTTGATATAGAATGAATATAAAATTTAAAAACCCCACACATAAAAGAACAAACTCCGGTTTCATATCTTTAACAACACTGTTCAGTTTCTAGTTAGAGATATTTTTTTAGGGCCTACATAAAATTGACAAAGATCGTTGGAAGATGTAGACAAGAAACTACTGAAGTTAAAGTTTTGGTGCATTTTGAATCTTAAGTATAAATTATTTGCTCTGGACGACAAACTGAAATTTAACGAGAAGCAAGAAGCTTTAGCGTTTTTAAGTATTGCACTCGAGTTACCTCAGTAAGTTTGTTTGTGGCCAGGTGGTTAGGGCGCTCGACTCGCAATCTGAGGGTCACGGATTCGAATCCCCCCAAACATATTCGCCCTTTCAGTCGTAGAGATATTATAATGTGACGGTCAATCTCTCCATTTGTTGGTAAAAGAGTAGCCCAAGAGTTGGTAATGGGTGATGTTAACTAAGTTTCCTTCCTTCAAAACAAATATTAATTCAATGTGTCTTACTGAGAAGCTGTATTACACGACAATGCCAAAGTTCTCTTTAGTCATTTTTTAAAATTCTTTATCAGAACTGTAAGTTTTTTTAACTTTTGAAAACGTTTTTCAAAGAAAAAAGAACCAAATCATCATATTCAGTTCAAAATTACGACCATGGAAGCTGAAGACTGTACAAAACATTGAGAAACGTGCATTATTTAAATAAAAATTCCATGTGTGAGTTTCAATGCGCTTGAAACATATGATGTAAAGTTGTGTATTTACGGATGAAATATTAGTTCTCAAAACCAAGCTGAGAGTCTACAGGGCAGTTTTTCTCACTACCCTCCTCTACGCGTCTGAAACATGGACTGTCTACCAAATGGCATGCCAAAAAAACTCAATCACTTCCATCTCTTCTGTCTACACAAAATTATGAACATCAAATGGCAAGACAAGGTCCCTGACACCGAGGTCCTAAGCAGGTCTGACATGCTCAGCATTTACACTCCGCTGGCTCGGCCATGTTGTCAGAATGCCAGACAATCGCCTCCTCAAACGTATCTTCTTCGGTGAACTACAGACCGGAGCACGTTTCCCGTGGTGGTCAGAAGAAGCGCTACAAGGACACACTCAAGTTTGTGCCAAAGGACTGCAGCATCGATCCTAATATCTGGGAAACTCTTGCCCAAAACCGCCCAACCTGGAGGAGTTCTGTCACAAAGGGAGCAGCCACACATGAACAACATCGTATCCTGATAGCCCAGAACGAGCGTGCAGCACGTAAAGCATTAGGAAGCAACCATCAGAATCCACCAGCCCCTCTCCCCCCTGTTGTTTTGCCCTCATTGCGCCAGACATTTTCAAGCCAAGATCGGGCTAATCAGTCATCTTCGAACACACAAAATCAATGGATGATGATGGTCCTCTTCAGTTATGCAAGATGAACCATACATATATACATTAATTAATAAGGGGTTTCTTCTTCTTTTCCTTGTATTGTTGTTGTTGTATATACTATGATAATAGAGTTATTATTGTTTACTTTAAAATAGGTTTATTTTTCTAATATTGTTGTTGTTCTCAGTAACTGATATTGTTTTTACCTCTGTTACTTGTTTGTTTTTGAATTTCGCGCAAAGCTACACGAGGGCTATCTGCGCTAGCCGTCCCTAATTTAGCAGTGTAAGACTAGAGGGAAGGGAGCTAGTCATCACCACCCACCGCCAACTCTTGGGCTACTTATTTATCAACGAATAGTGGGATTGACCGTCACATTATAACGCTCCCACGGCTGAAAGGGCGAGAATGTTTGGTGGGACAGGGATTCGAACCCGCGACCCGCAGATTGCGAGTCGAGCGCCTTATCCACCTGGCCATGCCGGGCCACCTCTGTTACCTAAAATGTTTAAACAACAACTCCGAAAGAAAGTCGAAATCCAAAAAACAAACAAACTAACCAATTCACAAAACCTCGTTAGTGTCGCCTGGTTAAAGCAACAATGGAATTTGATATTGTTTCGTTTTAGTGCTGTTACATATTTTATTGTTCCGTTCTGTTAAAAACATATTCATAAAATTTGTATCTTTACAGATACATTTATTCAGTACGGTATAGCATACGTTGAAAATTTTTAAAGAATGCTTCTTGAAAATGATAGAAATTGTTATTATTTCAGCAGTCGTGTTGTAGAGTAACCTCTAACAATATATACGACACACATAACAGTGAGATTAAAAGGAAATATTTTACTTGTTCTTTGGAAAAAAAGAAACATATAATATACATGTGCATGAAAACAGTGTCGCATTAAGGCACTGGTGGGCCCTGGGCGAAGTATAAACTAGCGGGCCCCCTTGCTTTTAAGAAAATACTAAACAGTTTGATAAACTAAATTAGTTATAAAAAATTACGAAAATAAAAAAAAGAAAATATATTAAAACTAGCTTATTTTCATATTTATTACTATACTCGCAATGCGCGGTGGGCCATGGGTAACTGGCCCTTTTACCCATTGGATAAAACGGTCCCGTAAGAAAACGTTTAGAATCCCACCATTCGTTAGTAAAAGAGTACCCCAAGAGTTGGCGGTTGGTGGTGATGACTAGCTGCCTTCCCTTTAGTCTTACACTGCTAAATTAGGGACGGCTAGCGCAGATAGGCCTCGTGTAGATTTGCGCGAAATTCAAAAACAAACAAACTTGTCACGCTATAAATGTATATGTTAATTATATTGACAACTCTTACTCAACTGTTTGACGTTGCAAAATAAAATTATATCTCTATTGGGGCTTTAAGTTGAGGCGTAGTTATATAATTGCAACTTACTAACAAAGCCTTAATAAATTGTATTTATGTGATATGATAACAGAAAAGTGACATAAAATTAAGAGACAACTAGATTGAATTTCTCCTTTCTTAATTTCTTATCATTATTGAAAACAACTGCAGAAAACGTTTTTCGATAAAGCTTGCAAAATTTAGGTACTTTGAACTTGTTTTCCTGATACTGAAATCTTATATAAACATTTTTTTTAGATCGAAGGCTTCAGATTTAAGTCATTTAAATAGCAGTAATAATAGCGAAATCATCATTTAAGTTCAGTCGGTGGCAAAACGATTGACCCACAATGTGTACAAAAAAAAAAGAAAAGAAAAAAAGAGACGGAAGTGATGTCACACAGTGCTCATCGCATACAAACTACACAAGAAGAAGAAAAGAAAAAACTAACATAGCACTACATGGTAAACATTCATATTCTTTAGTGCTTATTTGTGCTATCATCTTAAAGGTTCATAAAAAAATATTCACGAGGCCCCAGCAACAGTATGTCATCGTGCTTGAGGGTTATCATACCAAATTGTTATTTCGCTCTCGGATTCTAGCTGGGCGTCAGCAAACGAACGTAAACACTTGATTGACTGGTAAATTCTCTATATAAAGGCTCAAAGAAAGTTGTGGTGACCAATACATCTCGCAGAAGGAAGAGGAGAAGAGAGGTAGAAAGAGAGAGGGATAGAGGGGGAAGAGTCCAGAATTCAACTTTCAGTGAATGTCTGCCTGATTTGGTTGAAGAGACCAACTGGTAAGAGGTAATGGCTGGTTTAAATACTATTTGGCTAAAAAATATATATTAATGTCAAAATGATATAATTTCAACATGGGGGATTAAATTTTACGATTGTTCAAAAAGGACTTTTAATAAATTGCTCTATTTATTTCACATACAAATTTAATCAAACCTGGGGTAAATAAAGTTTTCTCAGTATTCGAATAGGCCTAGAGTTTACGAATAATCATATCGACTGCAAATGTATTTTTCCACATTCTTCTCAATTTGTCAATTGTGGATTCACAATTAGGGGCGTACAAGACAAATTCTGGTATTGAACGAAGGGCCTCTTAGACGGTGACTTATGGGAGACAGGAGATGGAACTGAGATGTAGGAAAAAATTCATCTGCTATTGACGTGATTTTCATCACAAATTTTAGGCCTATTAGTTTCTAATGCTTTCATCGTGTAAACTGTAACTTTTTCGTGATATTGTTACGGTTTTGGTAAATTGCTCTAAAAATCACACAATCATATTCTACTTTTTGTGTGTTGCAATATTTGCTTTTTATTAACTGAAATGTTGATAAAACTTTATGGTTTTTAAAGTTTTAGTTCTTCATTTCCGATAAAGATATAAAACAAATCTTAGTGAATCATATCAAAATCTCGTTTTTATATACTCGTTTCTGATTTAAAAAATAAACAAACAAACCAATCGAACCTTATAATATTACCTTAGAAAAATGCTTTAAGGACTGTTCTATTGGATATGTCTTGTAACTACTTTACAAAGATAACGTACATCAGAATAGCTAGTTTTACAAAACAACAACAACTGTGGAGTGGAGTTTCGAGTATGGTAGTAGTGTGAGAGAAATTAATGTAACGTCTATGTGTATTAAAATGTTTTGTATTGTGACCTCATAATTTTAATTTGTTTGTTTGTTTGTAATTAAGCACAAAGCTACACAATGGGCTATCTGTGCTCTGCCCACC
>NW_013669746.1:73289-94966 GCF_000517525.1 Limulus polyphemus
AAAAATTCATTTTACATTCGGCTCAAAAAAATTATTTCCACCTACTTTTTTTTAGATGAGAGACCGGAACCATCATTTTTTTGCTCAATCAATGAAAAAACAAATAGCATTTATTCGTTTAACAACAGTTTATTCGTACATATGGAAGTTTTTAACTTTCTCAGCAAAATTATTTTTATATATTTTTCAGGTTTTTTTATCCTCTCAGCCTGTCATTTTGTGAACTACAAAATCCACAGTTTCAAAAACAATGGATCTGGTATACGAGAACAGCGTTTCCGCAATTGAAACTTTACAAACAAAGTAAGGAAGTTGTTCTATGCAATATTCCAATTATTCACTCAACTTATATTTATGATATGAATATTTAACATCAAACCTTAGTCAAATAACTGGCTTTATTGGTTGAAATTTATTTTTATTACACAAAATAATTTCTTAATTAGCTTGTTTCAAAGCTTCATTATTATCATTTTTAAATATGATACTTGGAATAATATATAAATAATCATCAATCTTTTTTTCTCTTTTTTTTTTGTCAAATTAAATATCTTTTATTGTCGCAGGTTTCACCAGCAGAAAGACTTCTTCTTCACTATTTCGAACTTTGGGGATGCACGTCATGTTTTTCTTTTTTATGCACCTTTGCTTTTCTCATTGGATCGCAGGATAGGGACGAAGCTGATGTGGGTTACCATCATTGCTGAATGGTCCAACCAAGTTCTGAAATGGTAAGAGTTTTGAATTGCACCTTTGAACATGGTTCACATGTTATTCTGTTCTTTCTAGTTACGCCTCTAATAAAGAAACCTGAGCCTATGCAATGTGTAAATAAAGAAAAAGAAACTCTATTCCAATATGCATTACCATAAAAAAGGGCATGTAGAACTGACAAAATTTAAACTTGTTTTATTAATCTTCTTCTGTTGTATACCAAATTAATACCTGATGATGACAAAACCTTGTCGAAATGTTATACATTTGCTGTTATGTCAAACTTATATTAAAGTTTATCTTCATTACGCATTCAAGCCGTCTCCAAGCATTATTAGTCTCAAAGTGGGTTCCTTGTCATCGAATTTTAATAGCTTCATTTTCTCACTGCTTATAGGATGCTTTACGGAGAACGCCCCTACTGGTGGATACATGAAACACAAGTTTACAACAAGACAGGCTCCAATACACCAGCAATTCAGCAGTACTTCCTGACATGTGAGACTGGACCAGGTACGTCATATATAAAGGTATTTATTTAAATAGGATATATGTTACGCATATTCTTCAAAGACGCCATCTAAGGAGAATTTTGTGAAACTACGTTAATTTTAGGGCTAATCAGTTTACTTATATTGATTATTCAAATTAAAAAAAATAATATTATGATAGGAATACCTATAGAAGTTGTAAAAATTTCCCTAAAATTCGCACTAAAAAAAGTTTGCGCGTAAGCACTTAAAAACAAAATCACCGTTTTTGTATTAGTCGTATCACCGACGTATGTTCTCATTTTTCTTACGATTACTCTTTATTACTCTAAATTAAGCAACCACTAAATTTAAGCTATTATTAAAATAGTTGAATTAAAAGTTCGCTTTTAATGATTACCATTGATGACTCTGTTAATACGGAACCAAAAGACAATAACAACAAAAATTACAATTTCGTTCATAATATCTGCGTATGTATGACATAATATTTCGAATCTAATAATAAAAAAAATTATTTATTTATTTTTCAGGGAGTCCTTCAGGGCATGCCACGATAGCTGCTGCTGTGTGGTACATTCTTATCACAGCCTTTCTGGAGAAGTCTGGGCCCGTCAGCAAAAATAGGTAAGTAATCACTAATAAAATGGCTGCTAAAGTGAGATATCAGCTTTTAACGTGAGGATCAACGATCATTAGGTTTTAACACATTGTGTTCAATAACTGACAGGAGTTTACTGGATTCACCTGTTCACTTTGATAACACAGACCTGCGAATTTCAACTTCATAAAAGTTTTGGTTGTAATGACGGATTTTCCAAAATTCAGCTACGCAGATTGTGAAAATAATATTTATTTATCTCTACCACGTAAGGAGTTTTTACAAATCGGGAAGAAAAACAACAACACTCTTACTTATATGAAATTATTATTTCGTTTTCCACAGTGAACATGTTTTATTATTATATTTGTTAACAAAAATACAAACAAACTGAAGAAAAGAGAAGAACATTAATGTCAAACGAATATGCATCCTCATTTATTTGTGTTAAATCTACGTCTTTTAGTCTCAAAATTACGTGTTGTGGTCTTTCTTTTATGTATTGCGTTATGACGTTTTGTGAAAAATCTGTACGTGATGGAGGAAAATGGATATCATTTTCGGATTCAGCGTACAGGAATTATTGTAGAACATGTAAAAATCTCAATACAATAAAACTATCGCAGACCTGTGTTATTGTAATAATAAGGTCGGCGTGACCTAGTAGTCAACGTACGTACCATAGGGTTCAAGGCTCTAACCCTGTTGTCGCAAAAAATAAAATGAAAAATACGCTCCGCACTTTGCGATATAAAATGCTATAGTCGAGTCCCCCAAAGTTGGTCAGACAAAAGTAGCCCAAGAGTTGGCGGTGGGTGCAGTTGATTAGCTACCGTTCCTCTAGTCTACCACTTCAGAAATATAGACTGATATATGCATAAAAATCTTGTGTAACTTTCGCAAAAATTGTAAAACAAACATGCTAAAACAATAAAATAAGAAAATACAAAACACAACACAAAAGAAGTGCCAAGATAATTATACACAAGAAATTAAGATTTAACATTTTTTAACACAACATATCCTACTAGAAACAGTGTTAACTCACAGAATTTTTATATAGGCAATACTTAATCACATCTTGATAAAGCTATATAATTAAAACGTTTTTGTTTCTTTAATTATGAGAAGCTTACTTCAGTATAATTACAGTTTTTTGATTCAATTTCCTGCCATTAACTCTGCAGTTTTTTCGATACTTTTCTGTATTAGTAAGAACATGCTGGTTTCTGTGAGTTGGTCAATCTATACAATCTTGCTGTGTGTGGTCAGTCTATCTCGAGTGTACATTGCTGCCCATTTTCCTCATCAGTGTTTGTTAGGAATGATTATTGGTAAGCTAAACCGTTATTTTCGTTTATTAGATTTTATATATGTTCTTTTTTTTTTTTTATACAGAGTGTCCGATTCGTAGGTATTCATTTTTTCCTGATTATTACAAGAATGTGTAACCTTCCAGTTGAAACGGATACGTGACAGTCAGCGTAGTCTTTGAAGTTTTGTATTGTACTCAACATGTCCATCTACCTTTTCAACACACTTCTGGAGACCTTCAACAAAATTATCCATAACCTTTGCACAGACGGCACGGGACGTATCCTTACAACATCAGTGATGTGATCTTGTAGTTCATCCAAGGACTGTGGACGCGTAACATAAACACTATCCTTGATGAAATCCCACAAAAAAAAAAAAAAAAAAGGTCACAGGGAGTGAGGTCGGGTGGTCTTGGGTACCAAGCAATGGGTCCACCTCAACCGATCAATTTGTTGTGGAATGTTGCATCAAGGGAATCACGAACACCTCGTGAGAAATACCATCTTGCTGTAGATGAATTGAATGCACCATACGTTTTCCGCGTAGTTGAAGCACTAAAAATGTTTTAACATGTTTAGACACGTTTCTGCATTGACGGTTTCTTCATCGAAGAAAAATAGTCCAGTGATGTAAGAAGATATCAGGAGACACCAAACATTCAGATTTGGCGAGTCTCGAATATGTTGTCGAGTCGGTTGTACGAAAACTTGCACCAAACACAAATTCAAAGACTACACTCACTGTCCAATATCAGTTTCAACTGGAAAGTTGTACATTATTGTAACAATCAGGAAAATAAATTGGATGCCTCCGAGTGGAACACTCCATATTGGATTCGCCAAACAATAATAATATAAATGCCACTGGTATTTAAAGCTTTAATAATTACCATGTTACACTGTGATTATGGAATTTACGTATTAAGTATGTTTCCGTAAAGTTAAGTGTTCCCTAAGATGTGATCCTTAGCAAGTTCACCACAGATTAAAGCACAGACAGTCCATTGTGTAACTTTGTGTTCAAAATGAAAACACATAGTTCACAGTAAATAATAAAAAAAAAACTATTCTGGTGTTAGTATAACTGAATTAACAAATTAAATGCATTATTTCAAATAAAGTAATCGCAGCTTGTATGATAATTTCGATGACATTCTTCACCTGTCAAAGTATATGTTAGGAAATATTTATTCTTTATTTGATGAACTGCCTTCCGATATGAATTCTTTATTTTTTTTTATCATTATAGGCTGTGGTCTCGGTATTACCATGAGTAAGATTTCTCTGGACAGTTTGAAGTTGAAGCATTACATGATGGCAACCGCTGGACTGCTGGGCAGTGCTTTGACCACCTACGCTTTTCTACATGCCTTAGGTCTAAATCCTCGTTGGTCAGTGGATAGGGCTATGAAATGGTGTGCGAAGCAGGAATTTATTCACCTTGACACAACCCCTTTCTTCTCTATGATGCGCTACTGTGGCTTTATGTTGGGTATGGGCATTGGTCTCAATTCTATTTTGAACAAGAAAGCTGAAGAAGTCCCCTTCACTACGGGTATGAAGATTGCTTCTGCCATCTTGGCTATTGGCGTGACAAAATTGTTTGAGCGAGTCCCTCTGCCAAGATACAACATTAACTTTTTCTACTTCTCCGCGTTCGTCGTTTACGCCATTTTACCTTTTTTGATGATTGCTGTGGCTCCGTATATCGTGTCCAGAGTATGGCCAGCAGTCGTCAGGCCAATAGCTAAGAAGAAGAAACAGTAGGTGTATACTATTGACCACACAATCTTGTAACAACTGACGAACAAATCGTTTTGTTTCTTTCCACATTGGAGACGAATAAACTGCCACCATGGTGATTACTTTAAATGCATAAATTAAATTGTTGATTATTATAGGCGTCGGAAAAATATGTGTAGTTCTAGGGCCAAATTTTCACTAGAAGTTCGAATTTTGGCCCATTTTGTTGTAGCAACTGCCAAAAATATAGTGGAAGTCTTAAGAAAAACATAAATCAACGCGAAATAAGCAGTTTAATGACCAACTTACATAAACTTCCATTTTTACCTTAAGCTCTTCACTTTATATTTTTTATCTTCAGCAGCTACCAACTCTATTTGAGTATCTTATTTACTTATTTTGAGTCACATTTCTGAGCCATAAACTCAATTCGGGTGGGGAGGTAGTAAAACTGTAAAAATTTATGGGGGGAGGAGGTGAAAAAATGATATCCCTGTTCCGAGGCCTATGAAGTTAGGTAATTTTTGTGAAAAATATTTTACAGTATTTTAATCGCTTGAATAAAGCAAACATTAAGGTGCAAATCAAGTATTTTTTAATTATTCAATAATTTATCATTTTGATAACAGTAATTCTTGTCTGTAAACCCAAAATGGATATTCATGATGAATATTCTACTTGGTACTATACATAAAAATAGTCTTTTTGTAAGAAAGAAACAACAAAGGGTAAGTATACAAAACCAACTATTACAATACATGGATTGTTCCTGTCAATTATGTTAATTAACATTTTACTGTAGTGTTGGAATGTATGCATAATAACGTTACTACTAATATAATATGTCGTGTTGAAATTCAATGTCCAAATGTATCTCAGACTTGTGTAAATATTTAACCGCGTCTTAGTTTGTCTTTTACATTGAATATTACACTTCAAAAACTGTAAATAATAAACACTTGTTTAATAAAGTGACTTTTTTTTTTAATTGTATAGTTATTTCGTTACGTACATACATTCGCTTCCACAATTTTTTTAAAGCTTATAATAATATGATGGGATGAATGAAACTTTATCCAAGTGAAATAGCACCTTTATACCTTTTCAAAACATTAAGTAAAATAAAAAAGTAACAAAAACAATGTGTATTTGTATGTACATTGTATATATATATATATGTATGTATGTACTGAACCATTTCTATTTCGTTAAATATACAAAATTCTTCTACAAAAATATTGCGACTTTTTTCAGAGGGTTGTAGTATACAATAGTCATCTTCTGAAATGTTTTATGATTTCTGGTGCATTTCACATGACTCGTTTTATCTAATTATCATTGAGAGTACTTTCAGTAATTTTAGGATATTGAGATTTGTTTGATGAATCTTCGCGCAAAGTTATTCAAGGGCGATCTCCGCTAGCTGTCTCTAATTTTGAAGTGATAGACTAGAAGGAAAGAAGACAGTCAATACCAAATCGGGATTGACCATAACATTAAACGCCCCACGGCAGAAAGGAAGAACATGTTAGGCGACGGGTTTAGATCCCGCAACCCTTCAATTAAAGCGTAGCCTACCAGAAGAAACATTTAGAGAGGATTTTACAACGATTCTTTTCGGCCAGAGTAACAGATACTTTAAGTTATGATGAATGATAAAAAAAAAGGATTGTATGAGAACTTCACAAATATGTAAACTAATTTTGGATGAAGCCTTGCAACACTACTGCTTTTGTCGAGTGACAAAAAAAAAAATTCTAAAACTGACTCCACCAGATTTTGGTATATCTAGATATATAACACCACTATGAGGCACAAATTACAGAGCTAATCAAAAACTTGTCAGAATTGCTGGTCAATAGAAAGTTATAGAATGTTAAAAATACTAAGCCTAATCTACTATTATATTGTTCATTGTCGTTTTTTGTTGCTTGATGCATTTAAAAAATTCTACAGTTTAATAAATACACTAACGTACAAGATTTCAATGAACTATTAAAGGGCAGTCTGCTGAAACAAAAGCCAGGAAAATTAGAATACACCATGTTTTGCATCAGAAAAAGTGTAAAGTACTTCCAGAAATATCAACAGAAGCGAGATTTTTAAAGATACGCAGGATTTTTAATAGTTGTAACATATTTCACTAAGTATTAAAAACATCGCTTCGGGAACTCAATAAATGATAATAATAAAAACTATTACAGGACAGGTAAATGGAATCTTTCTAATTTAATCACAGAAAATATATACAAAAAACTTAAAAAAACAACAAACTTTTGAGTCAAATACTCACGCAAAGCCACATAAGGACTATCTGCGTTAGATTGTTTGTTTTGAATTTTGCGCAAGGCTACACGAGGGCTATCTGCGCTAGCCGTCCCTAATTTAGCATTGTAAGACAGCCAACACTTTTACCAACGAATAGTGGAATTGACCGTCAGTTTACAAAGCTCCCACGGCTGAAAGGGCGAGCATCTTTGGTGGGATGGGGATTTGAACCCGTGACCCTCAGATTGCCAGTCGAGCGTCCTAGCCACCCGCTTTAGCTGTCCCTAATTTTGAACTGGTAGAATATACTGAAAACAGCACCATCACTAACACTTCAGCCACTCAAATCGATTCGAGTGGCCATGGGTGTATTGTTTTATGTCATGGATGTATTATTTGTTCGCGGCTCTTATAATACACCCAGGGCAGAATGCGGACCATTGTTCCTTAGGTTCAGTTGTTAAAAGAATGACGTTTAAAATTTGGATGGTGAAACAAGCATCACAATAGGACGAGTGTGATGATCTGCTTTTTTTTAAGTTGAAACTAAATGAAGTTCATTACGTTATCCAAAAATATAGAAAAGACAAATCAGATTACAGAGTGAAATACTTCACACCAAAAAGAGAGAAAATAAAATTTGAACACAATTTAGAAAGCAATCTTTTTTTAAGCCGTTTCGAAGTCAGAAATATATGCAATATAAATAAAGTAATAATAATTCTTCAATTTTTAATGCCAGTAGCAGATATGATTATGGTAAACATGTGTGAAATTATTAATCAGCGCTTTGTTAACAAACATTTTAATATTATCAGATACTTCCAATATTAGATTAGAAAAATCACCGAGATTTATATATCTACACGCCTCCCAACTGTGTCTACTGCTGCCAACTTTATTAAAGGCTAAATGTAACAAAATACAAGCTAAAATTGACTGAAATATGGGCTATTTTTACCCAAACTTCTCTGGTGGTGTTACATTATAATTCATAAAGTCATATGTAAGTAAATATGAGAATATATTTCAAACATAGTTGTTTCCCACCTTCTGCCGAACATCTGAGAATAATCTTTCTTATCTTGTAATTGAAAATATTAATTTCAGAACTCAATTTTTAAGCTCTAATACGTGATATCTCTGAATCAGCTAATCATGGATTCTTCTGTCAACCTCTCAGATGACTTCATTTCAGACTAACAAGCGAATTGTACAGTTATATGTAATTACCTGTAGCGTAACTCTTTCTACAAAACATCTTTACCACAGCGTGTTTGCTTCAGGGCACATGTATGACAGCTACAACTAATAACTGAATTACATTATAAGTGAATAGAGAGAGAGAAAACTAAATATACACATTTTACAGTCTGAGGCATTAAAATACAGGCTCTGAGTAATTATACAGGTTTTAAATTATATACTTCTGAAAAAACAAACAAAAAACATGCTTTAAAAGTTTACTGAGACACCTGTATATATATATACATAAATTATTGATTCAATGTTTATAGTATTTTCAGCGGAGTGTGTGTATACATATATTGTTGTTACGTATCTGGTCGTTTGCTAATTTCCGGTATAAATTCTTTCCGAGGAACTTCAGCTATACACGTCCTTTCTTAATTAAAACTAGTTTATTCTTTCTTGATACAACTTTGTAATACACAGAATTTCCACCGTCACTTTAAACTTAACTACTTTTATAAACACAAGCTATAAATCACAGTGATTCACACACTTTACTTCCGGTGCCTACTGTTTGCTTGACTATCTATCTGTATATCTATCTATCTATGCAATTCTATCCTCGCTTTATTTGCCGGGCTCATATACTAAAAAAAAAGAGGGCGCCTGGTACAAACTAGAGTTACCAGGAAAATTCATGATCCTTCGAGAATCTCATCACGTGTTACCAGAGTCACGTGACTTCCGCTGTCGTAACAATATTGACGGAGACATTTGTTTGTAATAGAGTAAATGTAAAATAAGAATACTAAAATAAAACCCACAGTTATTTAGTTGCTGAGGTTTTACCGTCAATTTTATGTTGTTCATTAGACCATTTATCCTGCAAAATATTTCCATAACATATTTGAGGAGTCTTTATCTCGACCTCATTCATCTTCCCATTTCGAATAAAATGAGGTAAATCTCTTTATATTTCGTAAGGAAAAATATTGAAAGTTATTCCAGAATTTTAAACTTTAAAAAACATGTGAAATATGAATTTGTAATCTGGAAACTATCAATAAAGTATAAAGATAGAAGCAAAGCCTACTGTTCTGTTTGTTTAAGCTTCAAACTTCTAATGTACAAGAGAATAAAACAAGGAACAAGCAGTCCCCCGATGGGTCAGCAATAAGTTAACGGACTAAACGCTAAAATCCGAGGTTCGATTCCCCGCAACAGATAGCCTACTTTCAATTTGCCCTGAAACAAACAAACAATATAAGAAACAAGTAATTCATAGATAATTTATACCTAATTTTGCAAGCCATACTTCTAAGTGTAGAATAAACATATTTACAGTAAGTAGTCAATAATAATTTAGGTAGTTTAAGAAAACTAATGTTTTATTTTCAAAGTTAACCGTCGGCACAGTGGTTTGTCTGCGGACTTGCAACGCCAGAAAGCGGGTTTCGATACCCGTGGTTGGCAGAGCACAGAAAACTCTTTATGTAGTTTTGTGCTTAACTAAGTACAAACAAACAATGTTGACCGATTTTTGAAGGCCATAGAACAGCACTAGAGCGCTTAACAGCAATAATTATCTTCAAATTGTTATAGAATCGAAAATCCTGCATGTCTGCTATGATTAAAAGTGGATGTCATAGAATGGAAGTCTAGTGAATCAAAAACTACATGAATATAGGCGAAATTGATTTATAAATATATATATATATATATATAATCTGATGATAGCGGTATAATGAAGAATGAACAAAATGAGTTTCTGACTTAGTCAATACAGCAATAAGTGTGATGATAACAATGTACCAACTCGAGATTCAGTTGATGCAGGTGACCAAGTGTTGTTATCAGAAGTAAATTTCGTTTTAAATGAAAAACAAAAACAGGCAGTTGTCGATACGATTTTGAAATTATGCATGCTCCTGCATTATTTAAAGAATCTTTTTTTTTACCCACAAAATAAAAGTATAGAAAAATCTTACAAAACGCAATACGTAATTCACAGGATCATTGATGTTACATAATTCTCGATGAAGGTTAATAAACTTTAAAGTTTAAATTAATCTAGCAAAAGTACCCGTCCCCAGTGACGGGAAGAGTTTAAGTTAATCTATCAATTTCAATTATTGTATGGACTTTAAAAAGTTTAATTGTATTGCACTCTTGGTTTCACTCAGAGCCAAAGCTCTGAGCTACATATACAGCTCACAGCGAAAAGTAATTGTTGAACATTTCAGTTATGCTAAGAGCCACTCAACAATAACATACGGTAAATCTACATTTTTATTCTTTAAGTTACGTCACATTTTGAAATTTGAATGATAGTGTGATCAGTTCCTAATAACTTAGTGTAAAATATCCTGCTTGCGAAATAAAAATTAGCGTCAACATTATTCATGCCTGTTCTCCCGTCATTTCAAAAGTGAATATTGAGCTTTGCTAGCGTGCGCAGCTTTTGAAACGGAAGACAGACGAATGCTTGGACAAACACCAAGGTTCGCAACATATATAAGATTTCAATCCCCCCCCCCTTTTGAAGATAACGATACTATTGTGCCCGTTTTTTAATGTTTCCCTCTCAATGCAGTAATCAATTGATGACTCTGGTATATCAAGTCGATTTGATTATCTTCGAACAAGTCCTTATCTAATCTGACCTGGACCCACGGTTCAACTTAACCTTCACATTCACAACCACATCTAGAACATTTCAAGAATGTTTCATTGCTACATCGTTTTGCTTTATATTTACAAATTAACTTCTCCACGTTTGCTCTCATGGTCTCGGGTCTGGTCCAGCAATCTAGACCTCGAAAATAGTGCCAAAAGTTTTTTTTTTGTCTAAACAAAACAACCTAAACTGTTCGGGAATGACTTATGTATCCACATCAGACGCCGGGCTGGCTCGAGTGGCAGGTATTAATTTTTATTGCACCTTAAATAGTGAATGTATATTTCATACTATATTAAGGCAGCACACTCGGCTATTTCCTCTGCTACAACCTTAATCCATTTCATATTGTAATCCATTCTAACTTCTCATGTGTAATTAACTTAATACACCCACACATACGTAATTTTCACCCCATCTTTAAAGAACATTCCATATGTCTCGGCAAACTTAATAGCAAACAGTAAAAGTCAAGCCTTTTGATAGACTGTGCACAAGATATTTCATGACCATTTATTGGAAAGCAGATCAAGAGAACTTTTCTCACTAAAAATAGAACAAAATATTTATTCGAATTCTTATTTAAATTTGTTATGGTTTTACTAAAGGAAAGGAAGATTTTCGACAATTTTCATTTCATTTTAAATTCTTGTACAATGTTAACAAACGATGAAGATTCTTTAAACGTTGAAAAATGTGTTTTAATAATGTAAATACAGAGGAAAATTAACTAACTACATTTTGGCAATTCCTTGCTTGTCTAATAAGTAAGAGTTTGTTTCTTTATGAATTTTGTGCAAGGCTATTCGAAGGCTATTTCCTCTAGCCTTTCATAATTTTGAAATGATAGACTAGAGGGAAGACAGCTAGTCTACACCATACCACCCATCGCCAATGCGTGGGCAATTCTTTGCCAAAGAATAGTTGAGTTTACCGTGAAATTATAACACCACCTTAGCGGAAAGGGAGAGCATGCGCGGAATGGGACGCGTGACCACAGATTAAGAGCCAAATGCCCTAACTGCCAGGCCACGCCAAGAAAGAATGAGAGCAATTTAAATGTAGATTAAAAAACAGTCACTCAGTAATGTGAAGTAGTTTGTATACGGAGTTTCTGACTCACCTACAAGGAGATCAATCCATTTTTTCCCCTTCTACTAACGCGGAAAGAAAATAGATTGTTTTCTCTGCAGGTAATTCTGAAACACCATATACATACGACGATACAGTTGTAATTAATTCCATGGGTATAAAGATGAAGAACCAGTCGTCAAAAATGAAAATCATTAAAGATCGGCTCCATTTACCATCATATTTTTGCCTCCATAGGGGCCGGAGCCAAAAATGTAAAAATCAAATATCTTTGTTTATCTTGAAGACAATGATATCACTCTTCCTATTATTTCCACAATCTTTCATATCTTTATAAACAAGAAAAAATATTCTATATCATTTATATCTTCAATATCTTTCTCGGTTAATTTTTTAGCAAATCGATCAGGTAAAAGTATTTGGAATTCGTCCATTAGCACAGCAACAATTTTATCGAGTTTTAATTTTTTAGATTTGAGACAGAGTATTTATCTCCTAGGTTTCGTTCACTCAGTTTACGAGTTTCAATATTAAATTGACCAATAGCGTTTAATATATTTTTTTGTGTGCTTCCATTTAGTTAAATACTTTTTTATTAACTTAAGAAGAAGATATGAATATCTACTATTTTAGATCTCAGTCAATTTAATGAACTTATTTGTTAGTTTGGACTTACTTACATAATTATATAATTATAATCTATACATTTTCGTATTTTTAAGAATACAAGTCCTGATGACCCGAAATTAAAAGTATTATGAGGAATTATCTCAATCTTTGCATTTTATGAGCTTCAACATAAATAATTTTAGGAGAATGAGTATGACTTTTCATATTCAAATGAACCTATTCTTCTATCATCAATTTTTATAAATAAGAAAAAAACCTAATATTCGTTCTTCAACTCCTATGATAACTGTTAAATACTCCTCTTCTTTGATCATCATCATCATATTCCTATTTATAAAATGAGTAATAATTAGTACCATAGAAGAAATCATGTTTTTCGTTAAAATTCCAATACCAGAGAATGTTCTAGATGCATTATCCACATAAGGTTTAGTTGCAGCATTGTTTTCTGCAGAAGGATCACCGAGATTTATAGTTTTATTAATGAATTATTTTCCAAATATTGTATTTTACTCGCACTATTATACTGAAGTGTATTAAAAACATTAATACTTGAATTTATATTTTCTATTTTTTTATTACAATTTCAATTTAATAAATTACATTTTTTCTACCTAGCTTTTGATTTCAAAAACATTCTTGATACTTTTATTATCAGCATCAAAATTTTCATTTACTAAAAACAAACCTTTGGGTACATATAAGCCATCGTTACTTCTTTTAAGAATATTAATTAAAGATTTATTATTAATTTTGGTTTTACTAAGCATTAGTGATAAATTAACAGTATCATTGTTATCAGTTGCTAACTCTATACAAGGTTATTCAATTTGACCGACTTCGCAACTACCAAAAATAAAAATAAATTGATATATCTCTAAATTACCCTTTTTTCTCTATAGAATGATCTCAAGTTGTAACATGAAACAACATTGGTTTATCCAAAGTAGCTTTGAACTCTTAACAGTATACATCTATTTATACTTAAATTTTATTGTTTTATTATCCTTTGAACCGTGCCTAATTACTATTCACGCATTATAAGTTGTAACTCATTTAGAGAACGTGGAGCTCACGTTACACTGTCGAATTACACTACCCACGAGCTATTCCGAGCTTCTCGCGTGTGTGCCTCCTAAAACATTTTTATTAGGTTATTATTATTTATTTTACCTTATCTAATTTTAACTAATCTAAACACATTCCTATTTTTACATTTCAGTTACTATAAGAATAATAAATAAAGATTGTTTTGAATTTCGTGCAAAGCTACACGAGGGCTATCTGCGCTAGCTGTCCCTAATTTAGCAGTGTAAGATTAGGGGGAAGGCAGCTAGTCATCATCACCCACCGCCAATTCTTGGGCTACTCTTTTATCAACGAATAGTGGGATTGAACGTCACATTATAATGCCCCCACGGCTGAAAGGGCGAGCATGTTTGGCGTGACGTTGTTTTTTGTTGTTGTTTTTTTTGCTGTCGACTATGGACGACACTTAACCCAACTATTTTATACTAATGGTAGTGATGCGCTAAATAATTTTTATTTAGTTAAATAATGCAATAAAGAACATAGAATAACAACAAGAAAAAATCAGACAACGTCTCATAGCTATCACAATTTTTCTGGCTTTCTAACTATGTGACAAGAGCCGTTACAAATTCATCCAGCTTGTTGATAATTTTCCTGTTCAGAAAACCACGTAATATGACATGTCAGTTGATCGATGAAAACCTTGGCTTTCTATTGATTATAAATAATGTAATATTAAACGGAACAGAGAACTATCAACAAATCCTAAAAGACAGAATATTACAGGTAGGAGTGGCAAGATGTGTCTGGTTTTCTATTTGATGGCTCTGTAACCAAACAAGATTGAAGGCTATACAAATTATGTTTTATCTGAGCAATGACAATTTGATGCTGAGTAATTTACGTTTAATTTCGTTCTTACTGTAGGGGTGGTGAATAAATTGCAAAAGAATGGATGCCTAGAGAAATAAATTCACATTTCTCACAACGGGAGAAATTCAGGATTTATTTTTAATATTGCCTTATAAAATCCAGAACTTAAAACGTATTGTCGTGATATAAAAGACTTTCTAGTTCAGATATTATTGATTAATTTATTTTTGTGAGTGAATATTCTATTATTGTTTAGTTTTTGTTATAATAAGAGTTAGAAGCAGACGATTGTAGGAAATTGTGTTTATAAGTCATTGATGTTGAGGTTATACATTGACGTCAAGAATATAAATATTTCTAGAAGGCAGGCAGATGATTAAGTGATAAACATGTAAATAGTGTGAGACGAGTGGAAACAACAGACAGACAGTAGCAGAAGAGAATAAAGTTACGGCCAAGGAAAAGTTCGGCGTGAAGTTAACTATCGTAGTATTGATAAGCCTAATGTATAATATGTTAGAATAAGATTAACAGTAGGAAAGGAGATAAGAAGAAGAATTTCTTCCATCAAATCGTAGTTCTAAAGTAATTGAATCAGTCTGAGTGTACTTTGACAAAAGGAACAGAGAATATTTTGAAGAATGAAGACTAAAGGATTATGGTAACTCGCGCCACAATTGTAAATGAATCACACAAAGAATACTAGTGCGATAGTAATAGAAAAGATAGTTCGGCTTGTCATCTGAAATTCTAAAGAAATTGAATAGGCCTCTGTGGACTTTTGAAAACAAGAAGAGAAATATATATATAATGTTTATGATATGCCTGTAATCTCTATAGTGTGAAGAACTTGTTGTTACGTCTCTGGTCGTTTGTTAATTTCCCATATAATTTCTTTCGGATATTCATTATTATTATATTCTAACCCACGTTTCTAATATATCAAGATTATCAAAAATCCTATCGTTTTCGTTTTGATTATTTTCCTTATCTTGTAATTGGGGAACAACGTAAATATGTTTAATTTCATAGCTTGTAGTGTTTACAATGTATGTGCCACCTGATCCACTCCTAACATTTCTTTTAATAACTCTTACACCACTCCAATTGATTTCACTATCACTTTCAGAATTTAGAGCAAAACTATTTTATTCAACTTCTTAATCGGGATAAAGTTTAATATGAGCTAACCATAACGAATTATCGCTTATAACAACTTTATAACTTGCATTAGCTACATCTGTATAAATCATATCATTACTCTTACTTTCTATAAATGCACATTTCACATCAATATTTGAAATAATTTTTAATAGCATTAAAAAACCCAAAATAATGTCTAATTGGAATCCATAATTTCATTTTATTACCATTTTTCGTTAGAATCCATCTCTTTGTAAAGCCTTCCTTGTAAGAAACATTGTAAGTAAACGCTACTACCAATTTATCAATATTGGCATTACATTTTTTACCACCCAATGATACTAAAATTTGTTTGCTTGGAGTTTCTGAAGTATCTATAAAATAAAAGATATAACTTGCTGCACTTGAGCTATAGTCATTCATAAAATTTATTACTCCTTCTATATGATGTGCTAAACATGGAAATTCAATTTCTTCAATCATGCATATAATCAGCTCTTGAAAAATTATTTTCGGTATTAAATAAAGTTAGATTATCAGTACCAATAGCAGTTCCACCCTGCTTTGTAATTTTGAATTCTGAGCAGATATAATTACTAGAATAAAATATATTATCATTTATATTTTCAATTCTGAGCAGATATAATTACTAGAATAAAATATATTATCATTTATATTCTTTAATGCTGAACACATAATTAGCCTTCTCGTTTTCATCGATAACTACCTTATCTTCACAATATTGATTATATTCAAAGTTACTATATCATGTTGATAATAATTAGGTACATTATTTCCATTTATTTGAATTAAAGTCTTTTTAGTCTTGTTCCATATTGAAATTTAGGCTTTTTTATCTAAAATCGATTATATATATATTTGATTGTTTTTATTAAGTATCTTTCCCCGATTTACCTTTTATGCTAGTCTCCACTTTTTAGCTAATACTTCTAAAGCTTTGTCTAAAAAGTTGTCATTAACCTCACTTAAAATAGTGCCTCTCCCATAATATTTTTTTTTACTTTTCACTAATAATCGCTGTTTATTATAATTCATTTATTATCACTTAAAAGTAGCCTATAAACAGCTCTCTGTTTGTTGATCATTTTAATCTGTAATCTCCATCCTTATTCTATAAGTAAAACTTGATCTGTTAACATTTGCATACGTTGGATTTATTTCTTCAATTTTAATTAAACTTCCAGGTGGATTAGAATGAGTAAATGACGATAAAGTATTGCAAGACTCATCATTGTATAACACTCCATTGATAACATCACAATGAATGTGAATATCATCTACACCTCTAGAAATATTTACTATGTATTTTCCTCTCTGTTTCTGATCAGAATAAATTTTTGGTTCAAATCCTAATAATTCATACAACTTTCCTTCAGATAACTCAATCTGATATATTACAGCTAATTTTATTATAAACATTGAGGTTGCAAGCTGAATGTTAAATTTTATAGACGGGGATTATTAAATAATTAACTAAAAATTATTTATTTCGCGTATAAGTACCATTTTCAAATGTTACTCTTTTCCAATTATTTCCATGGTAATATTTAAAAATATTGTTTTTAAATCTTTTATAGATGTTGTTCTAAATTGAGATAGATTTTAATGCTAAAGAATAATTTCCATTACTTACATCAATAGGAGTTTTAAATTCTATTTAAAAGTTCTCTGATTTTTCGCTATCTTTAAAATCCAAGGCTATTAATCTTCTCATTTATTTAAAACATAATTCTCATTGAAATCACTCGGTATTTGAGTAAATGTATATAACACTTCATAGGGACTATGGCCGGTATTTCTTTCTTTTATACATTTTATGTAATAATATTCACATTTTACTCAAATAATTTTCTGTGGAAAGCTCGAATTATATTTAATTTCTTTTCAACTTCATCTTCAATATTTTTCGATTTCTTTTGATATTTTAGAACCATAAGAATTAAAATATTCCACAAAATTACACTTTGGATCATTGTAATAGCAAACCCAATGAGTACTAGTTTCTGTACTTTTATCTATATCAATAATTCCACTTTGAAATGATTTTATTTTCTTAGGTAATAGATCAATAGAACAAACACCTATAAAACCTTTTTGTTTTTCATAATTTTTCTATATCTTCATTACTTAACACAGTACTTTCCGATTTTGAATTACTCTATTCTCCGATTTTTTTAAACCAGATGCACTAACTCTATACATTATATTTTTGCATCCCAAGCACCTAACCTACCAGCTGCTCCACTAGAAATTGTTGTTAATAAAGGAATCAAAAATGGTAAAAAGTTTCCACTTTGTTTTAATCGTGTTTTTGTTAAAACATTTGATTATTAGGTATTTTGTACTTATCTATTTGAAGTGAAACAACTTCTTGTTTTTGTATGCTAATTTTAATTCATCTTTCTGACAATCACTAAAATATATGTTCACTTTAATATAGTGCATTTATTATAGTGAAAATTATTCGTTAATTAAAAATATTCTGTAATATACTTCGACATAATCATTTGTTATCACTCCTTCTTTAAGTAAATAGTCTAATAAATCAACGATTTGATTATGTAACTGTTTAGTAGTATTTCCTGTTATTAACTTATCAGTTAGTTTATCTAATTCATTGATTAACCCTTCGCCACTTATTTTTATAACTCTATACGTACCTCTCAAAACTTTTAACTTTTCGATATATATTTATTTCATTTTTTACATTCTCCTGATTTATTTTTCTCTTCTTCAAATGATTCTTTTCTTCCTGGATATCTATTTATTTTTTCTTCCAACTTTTTAATTTTTATATTTGTTTTACTTTTTCTACTACCCAAAGATTTATTTAGTTTTCCTGCTTTTTCAACCATTTATTCAATTAAACCGGGTTTATTAATTAATTAAGATGGTAATATAAGTTGTTGTTGCTCTAAATATGAAACATCTAGTCCTTCATTTAAATCAACCCTATATTTTTTCGGTTCTTCTTCAATATCTAATTTTGGGTCCTCAGTAGCACAGAGGTATGTCTGCGGACTTACAACGCTAGAAACAGGTGGGCAGAGCACAGATAGCCCATTGTGTAGCTTTGTGCATAACTACAAACAAACTAATTTTGGTTCTTTTATAGAAATAACTTGCAATTCCATTTCTTCAATTACATGATTTATGAAACTCCGTTATAGATTCTTCGTATCTTACTTTATTAAAAGCTTATGCTTCATTCTTCTTTCTTATCTTTATTTTGTTTCGATAGTCCTTATTCTTTATCTTTTTGACTGATCATTTAATCATTTATTTATGTTGAACTTATAGTTATCCAACTTATAGTTGAATAAATTATAAAAGTTAAAGATTACACAGAACCAGAAGAGTTTAAAGATCCTAACCAATATCCTTTACTACTTAAATATATATATTTATATTTTTAGTTGTTGGCTCATCTGGTTACGGAAAACAAATCTATTGTTAAACCTAATCTATGATCAATTAGACTATGAAAATGTATACCCATGTGCAAAAGATATATGTGAACCTAAATACATAAAATTACAAGATAACTTTACAATCTTTGATGATGTAGATGAAGATGTCTTACAATCTATCAGCAATAAAAATGTTATAGAATTCTATAGAAAATTAAAGAAAGAAATATTATTCTCTAATAATGTAGAAGATATGATAGAAGTTGATAACTTATAACCTGTGAATAAAACTCTTGTTGTTTTTGATGATCGTATAACTTAATAACAACAAGATAAAATAGTTGACTTTTGTATCAGAGGAGGAAATAAAACTGCATTAATAATTCATTTAACACAAACTTTTTATTCAATTCCAATTGACACCAAAAGGAACTGTAATTATTTCATCTTTTTCAAACTTAAGGATAGAGAAATAAAACAGATCATTAGAGAAGTTGTTGGATCTAAGAGTTTTAAAGAATGTAAACAAATATTTAAAAAACTATTAAGGAAGAATATTTTTTTAGGTCGTAAAATGAGATCGTATATTGAATAGATGAGTATTTAGAGAAGAAATTATTTGGATATCGGAAAAGTTGTAAGCTGTATTCTGATGTTAATATAGTTATGATAAGTTTTACATTTTTATTTAGTGCTTCTGGCTTAGCAGGTTTTGCTATTGTTCCTTTAGCAGCATTAGGTTTAGGAGCTGGTATCATTGAAGTAATTGATAAGTATCTAAACATATCTACTTAGAAAAGAAGAATACAAAAGGTCTTACATCTTTTACAAGGAAACGCTAAGTTTACTTAAATTTAAAAATATTACTGAAGAAGAAATTAACTTAAAGAAGAAAAATTTACATACAAATATTAAAATACTTTGCAAGAGAGAAGTACATTAGACTTGCAAAGTTAAATGGATTTAAAGGAGAGGAGGTGATCTGGTTGGCTGGTTGCAAGAGACATTTGTTCCCCTGAAATGCATTTATCTGGATTTCAATACTGTGGACCCTTTACAAAACTTCACAAATGTCTAGCTAGAGATGATCCTGGTATTAACAGAGTGGATAAAGGATGTAAGAAACATAATATTGCTTACAGTAAAGCAAAAGCTACAACTGATAGACTGATCAAGAATTGATACAAAATATGAATACTATTCGAGATTCAACTATATGTGAAAGAGTTAATAGAGGAATTATAAAATAAATTATTCAAGCTAAGAAAACATTCGACCTTGGTCTGTTTATGTACTATTTAATGTGTAAAATAAAAACTGAAACAATCATGTTGAAGAATGTACCACAAAAAATTATTATTAATGGCATATGTAAGGTTTAGGATAAAAAAAAAGTCTCAATTTTTAAAAAGAAATTGAAATCTCTCTATTATTATCAAAAAGTGGTATCAATCAGTGGTATACAAGAATTAGGAAGAAAAACTCAACCACCTCAAAAAAAAATAATATAATTTTTACATCAGCAAAACGAATGTACAAAACACAAACCAATTAGATATATATTAAAAGAAGAAGAGCTTTCGTTACTCATACCGATAATCAATGACAAGCACATTTAGTTGATATGAGACAATTTCAATCTTACAATAATAACACAAATTATATTTTAACAATTATAGATATTTTTAGTAAATATGTTTAGGCTGTTCCAATAACGAAAGCATTCAAAGAAATATTTAAACCGGGGAAACCGAAAAAAATCAAACTGATAAAGGAACAGAATTAATTAATAATTAAACGCAAAAATTGGTTTACAACTAAAAGCGAGTTTTATGCTCAGATTGTTGAAAGCTTCAATAGAACTTTCAAACTAAAATGTGGGAATATTTTACTGCTTAAAAAACAAGAAAATGGACTGATGTTTTAGATAAGTTAATACAAATTATAATAATTCATACCATAGATCAATTAAGATATTCCAGTTGAAGCAAATAAAGACGAAGTAAAATATATTAATCCATTTAATGTAAAAACAGTTGCTACTGCTAGATATTAGTTGGTAATAATTTTATAATTTCAAAATACAAAACATTCAAAAAAGTATACCTCCCGAACTTTACTGAGGAAATGTTCGTTATAACTGACACTTTACAAACAGATCCTATAACTTTATAAGATTGAAAAATAATAATAATTAGAAAAAGGGGTGCTAATGTATTTGTAAAATAGTTAGGATATCCTGATAAATTTAATTCTTGGGTTACAAATAAAATCTGAGAAGATTTATTTTTACTTCTATTATTTCTATCATTAATTCTTCTTCTTTAAATCAGTTTTGAAACCGTTTCTTTGATATTGTTACGTCTCTGGTCGTTTGTTAATTTCCGGTGTAAATTCTTCCCGAGAAACTTCAGCGATACAAGTTCTTTCTAAAATAAAACTAGTTTATTCTTTCTTAACACAACTTTGCAATAC
>NW_013669747.1:0-1196 GCF_000517525.1 Limulus polyphemus
TATGAGACAATATGTAGAAGAATGGTGCAGGACATGTAGTGCAAAAAGATGACCCAAGTGTACGGGATGCCCACCTTATGAAGAGTTACCTGAAAATGTGTCAGAGTTTGTGAAAGTGTTATCAGAAAGGATGGATGATATTCACCATCAAGTGTGTTCAAACTTGAAAACGTCTGCTGATTCGATGAAGTTAACTTATGATAAGAGATCTACTGAAATTAGCTTTGAACCAGGAGACAAGTTGTGGTTGTATAATCCCAGGAAGACCAAGGGGAAGTCTCCTAAGTTGTCTTCTCCATGAGAAGGCCCATATGACATAGTGGATCGTCTCTCAGACGTGACTTTCCGGATAAAATGTGGTCAGTGAGGTAAGCCAAAAGTGGTGCATGCCAACAGGCTTTGGCGTTATCACGGTCCAGGACATTTCAGTTGGGATGAAGTGAACAAAGGAATAAATGACGCTGCTGAAGAGGTGTCACCTGAAAAAGCCAACATCGAAGAAGAAACTCTACTCTGTTTTGAGAAGGGAAATGGTGAAGCTCTTGATGAAGTTACTACCACTGATGTGACTGTTATCGACGATAGGACATTTCCTGATGAAGCAGATGAACCCCTTATGAAGCAGAAGCCAACGAGACGGAGCCCAGTACGGAAAAAGATATGTCCCGTAAAATTAAGAGACTTTGTTGAATTGTAATTTTGTGTTTGTAATTCTGTACATTTAATTAAGTTATTATTAATTGTTATTAGTTTATTTTAAGTGGCTATTGTTCGGGACGAACACTACTAAGGAGTGGGCAGTGTTGCGTCAGCGAGATCACGTGACTAGTGTCACGCCACCCGTTTTCTAGAACTATCTTGTTCCTTCGATGGTGCTCTAGCATTTGCTAGATTGGGGGTGGGCTGGTATATATAAGATGGTCACGGCGTGACGTGACAATGTGTGGTAGTGAGTAATTGAACTACAGTCAGAAAGTATTGTTGAAGTTAACGTTCGTTGTTATAGCGTTTGTTATAGAGCGACTGTTGAAAATAAGTGTATCGGTAAAGTTATATTCAGAAAGAATAAAACAGTTTTATTAAGTAAGGACTTGTGTCGCTAAAGTTTCGTCGGAACGAAGTTACGAAAAATTAATTAACAAACGGAGACGTAACAGTAGAATAAAAATTCCTTGTATATATATATATATATATAT
>NW_013669747.1:2224-10967 GCF_000517525.1 Limulus polyphemus
AGGTATTTTGGGTGGACCAATGATGTTCTCATTTTCCTGAATTCCCCTTCTATGCAAAATCAGTTTCCTCGTCATCATCGAACATTTGATTCGCTGCCTCAATGAAATTTCTTGTTGTTTTCATGATGTTTTAAAACCTATTTCGCTTTTTCTACCATATTCCAGGCAGTAAGATAATCTAAGCCTTCATTTTGCAGATATTCCGAGGCCGATCTCAGGGTACTGTACACCCGCAATAACAAGAAACTTGTTAAATGAGTGTAAAAGATACGCCATTTATCAAGAAGTAACTTTCGCATCAAATTTGGGAGATTCGACAATCCGAAGCAAGACAGCAATCAAAAGGTGAAGCAATCAAAATGTTCAAGGTCCGCGTGTTTAGCCCATCAACGGGTTTCTCCAATCTTTTGCAAACGTTTCAGTTTCGCTGAAGCAACTTCTGTCCAGATGTTCATTCTCTTACATGATTCCGAAAAAAATGTCACTGTTGACTGTAGTAGTCTGATCAATTTTTGACCGGTAGAATATTTTGCCAAATTAAGAATATGAACATAGCACCAAATGTATACGGACTGTGGGGTTTCATCTCTTATATACTTCACCACATCGCTGTATTCACCTCTCATGTTAGCAGGTCCATCAAACGACGCACCTGCGATGTTCTCCACTTTTAATCCACTATATTCAAGCATAGCCTTCATTTGTTGGTATAATTCATATCCAGTAGCGTCTGTAACCTTGTTTAGAGCAAAGAAACGTTCTTTTACTTCATCCAACAAAACATAACGCAAAATTATGGATTCCTGATCAATCACTGCTGTGTCTTGAGTACTATCCATTTGCACAGAATATTTCTGATTCCCAATTTCATTAACAATGCGTGACTTCATAATGCCCTGGATGGCTGACAGTATATAATTCACGGTTGTTTTGGATAACATCGACACCATACTTCTGCGTTCTTTTGATTTTTCTTTTCCTTTTTTCCTTAAAGACTTTTCTCGGTCCTTACAAACCTCGACAACTTTGCTTATGTGACTAGCCAAAGGTACATCAAATTGGGGAGAGAAGCAGTATTGTCTCTAGAAAGTTACTGTCATCAGTGTTCTGGTTTTCAAGGTAAAGACCTGATTCATAACGATGTACTTTGTATGGCAGTGCTTGTTTTCCTAAAAATTTGATCACAGCTAATATGCGTTTCAGAAGTCCAATGTTTTACATAACTTGCTTCCGCCTCAATTTAACGCCTTCCTTTGCCAGCAAAGATTGTATATCTCTTTCCTCTTCAGCATTGAAAAATGCCAGAACTGCTGCATTGTGTGACTTTGACGCCTCGTGTTCAGAAATTCTTTGATAAATATGGGAAAACTTCGTGAAGCCAGTTGAAAATGCTGTTTCTGTGTTGGAAAAGGCCTGACAAACCTTGCAATAACAACCTTAACTTCTTTGTTTTCAACTTTTACTGTCAGCCAACTTCGAGAAACGCTGTTTTCAGAGATCTTATGTTCATATACCCTTTTTGGATCAAATCTTTGAGCGTTGGCTGCATTGCTGCAGTAGAACGTGCTAGCTGCATTCTTCTGACAAGAGGTGCAGTTGCAGGTAAGGACGTATTTTGGTACGGTTCTTGTTCTTGATTTTCTACATTTTCCACCTGCGTATCCTCATTCACTTGATGAAGTTCACTTTATGTTTCTAGGTTATATTTTCTGTTTGTAGATCTACTCTTACTGTGCTATCTTGATTTTCTTGTGAGTGATGGGGTTCTTCCGAAGAATCTGGTTGGAGACTGAAAAAGTGTGTGATTGGGACTGTTGACTTAGCAGTTTCGCGTAACATTTTCTTATTGGACTAGTCGCGTTTTTGAGCACCAGACTTGTATTTCCTCTTGTGTGAGCCATCCATCCAGAAAAAAAGAACATATGTGTATAGATTTTAGTTTTTTCCAGTTTTCTTTGTTCCGTTATTTCCAAAGTGATGAACCATCACTTTGGGGCCCATCAGTCGGTACATTTTTACCCATGCCTTTTTTTTTTGGGGGGGGGGGAGGTTGTTGAAATGTTGGAGTTTTCTTTTTCTTTCTACAGTGACCTCACTGATGAGACAGTTACCGTATTTTACGACATATAAGACGTACTTCTTTACCTGAAAACAAACAAACTAAAATTCATCCTGCGTCTAATATATGAAGTTAAATAAAATGCATCTCTCAGTTTTGCCCTCGTAAGCTAAATTCTAACTGATCTTTCCCCAGACAAATGTAGATTATGAAATATAAAAACTGATCCATACAAAAAATATATATCCATAAACAAACCTTTTAAACAAAACATGTGTGAGGAGTGGACCAAATGGATTCAGGCTTCAGATCACGATCTCGCACCCACAGAAAGACTGAAACGGCCCACCATTTTACAGGTGATTGGGTGAAAAATTCATAGGACGCTGTTAAAACAGAAATAATTGTGAAGGCTTTCAAAAAGTGTGGCATTGGTAATGCCCTAGATAGAACGGAAGATGATGCATTATTCGAAGATAGCGAAAATTATCTATCCTTAAGCAGTAGTGAGTAAGATTTTGCTGGATAATTAGATAATTAAAGCTTTTTCTTACAGAACAACAGTTTGTTTTTGTTACTCTTTACCTTGCTTTCTCTTCATTTATATACCCCCCACCCCCAAGCTGGCTTTCCTCTGCAGGTTTATATACTAACGAAGAGGGCGTCTCCAACATACTCGGACTTCCCCGATCATTCGAGAAACTCATCACGCGCGCCAGCAGCGTCACGTGACTTTCGCTGTCGTAACAATACTTTACTTATCCCTATCATCTGTAGCTTAACTTTTGCAAATATTATTTGCGTACTAAATATTAGACCTTGTTTGTATACTCGTTTGTTTACTTTTGTATTCATTTCATTTTGTTTATCTGTTTTATTGTAGCTTGATCCTTATGAAGAGAGGTTGACATTTAAACCTCTTTTTTTTTTCTGTGTTCTCTAGCTTGACCATTGAAAAGTTGAGCTGACATTCAAACCTATTTGTCTGTTTTTAATTCCCATAGCTAGAGTAATATTTAGCAAATAAGATACTGGTTTTACTGGTCGGCGAGCTCTTCACACTCGCGTGAGCTTCTTCTTCTACCATTGTTTGGTTGTTAAGACAGTGTTTCGGTAAACTAATTTCTTACATTAGTTTTTGAAGTTAAATAAATTATTTTACAAGCAATGACCAATGAAGGTTTTTCTTGTTTACAACACCTACTTGCTTTCTAACACAAATTAAATATAATCCACATAAATCATACCATACTTTGCAAATACATCCAGACTTAAATTCATGTAATCTGTTACAAAAAATATTTTAACAGTACAAACGTGGTCAACACAAAAGACCTGTATAGCAAAAACCTTTTTCAGAGATAAATTTGAGGAAGAACACGATGTTCAAAAATATTTCAATTCCATAAATCCAACTCATATCTGAATCAAAACTATTAGAAAAAAAGAGGGAATTCTCAATAGCCACGGCTGTAATTGGATCTCAAATCGGTCAAGAGATAGAACTATGAGCTAAAAGTATGTACTTTAAAAAATTCCAGACCCATTCTTTGAGCCGCTAACAATAGGCACAATGTATTTACTTTCATTTCAAATGAACCATAAATCATAATTTTGCTTTATAAAGACAAAGTTGCAAAACCTATGACGAGTACTACAACTGTGAAATGTTTCTTCATTAAAATCATTGAAAGCAAAGGGTCCATCATACTTCTCACGTGGTGTGGTGTAGATAATGCTTCTAATGTTTGTTTCCCTCTTTTTTTAGTGAAAAAATCACATTTCCATGAATATTTAAGTTTAGAAACAAACCAAACATATTTTTAACACATAAAAAAAAATCTCAATCAAAGAACAACCAATCCGAGTAATTTACAAATCATAAAATAAAATGTTTGCCAATATTTGACAATCAAAATGTAAGGATTGCAGATTACTTTCAGTTACTGGTATGCCATAGCTCTAGTATTATATAACAATCAAATCCAACCGTTAATACTCTAGGATATTATGCAGTGATAGCTGTATTAGCTAAGTTTGTTTAGCGAATATTTTGCTGTTTTGCTCAAACAAAGTTCATTTGTTATTGTGTTTAATTTGTAATAAAGTTTTATTTGTTATCCAAGCCACCCCTAAGCTTTATTAGACTCAAAGTGGGTTTCTCGTCATCGAAGATGCACTATTACAACATCATTATACAACGAAAGATATTATACAACCTTTTCACCATTGAAGTTCATCAGCCAATTTATTGATGTATGGTTCATTTAAATAAAGAATTTCCTACCATACCCATTTACACCATGTATACAGTCTTGTATCTACGACAGTACCACCCCAATTCCATTGCTTTTGACATTAGTATGTGGATGAAAAGATAATAATAAACAATCACTGGTACCTCAACCAAAATATGCTTTAGAACATAATGTTTGTTCACATTCATTCACCATTCTAAGTGTATGTCAGCCTTAGTCAATGCAGTGTGTGATCTGGATATATTGAAGAAAAAAACGCAACAACCAACAATAGTATGATGCAAAATATAAAAAAGCTGAGAAGTTCTTATTTGATGTAAGACTGGAATCAGTCCTTGAGCATTTCATTTTCACAAGAACCATGAACACTTCATCCCTGCTTATTATATGACTTAGAAATTCCATTTCTGCATGAATTAGCATACATACTTTTCAGCGTGGTAACATGAAATGTTTGACAAAAAACTCAAAATGTCATCAGTATAAATGAGATGCTTTTTCTATTGCAACCCTTTAAGAATAAGCTCCATAAGCAACTCAAAAATAGGCTGAATGGCATCACAAGAAATTCTTACAGTCCTTTCAAGATGCTGAAAACAATATTAGGTTTACAGACGGTAATTTGGTCATAGAAAAACATCAGAAAACGTCACTGAGTTCCTGTCATTGTGTTGAGTCTAAACTGGTAACACAATCCTCAACTAGTAAACTCAGGTACTCAGGAAGGAATGCATTCGCCGATATTATGCACGTGGATACTTTTGACTCTATCATTATGCTGATAACCACTTCAGCTGGAAGCTGAATGTCCATAATTTCAGATGAACATGATCACAATTCCAGCATCTAGTTAAATAACTTTTCACACATGTGTAACCTGATTTCTGGACATAAACCAGCGATTTTCGTGCGTTGGTTTTAATACTAAAGAAGATAGTACAATAACAACACTAGACTGTTTCTGTAGCATACTATGGAATATCACTTGACTTTTGGCTGACACTGGAACATCCTTCTCAAAATACATGTGCGTAGTACACTATTCCTAGGCTCAGCCTGGTTAGCAATGTATAATTTTTTCTTCAGAGTTGCAGTTCACCTGTTGCATAAGTGTAATGCTTGATGACTTCCACGGGAAGTCCAACCCTGACTTACCAATGACTGATATAAATTTAGAGATAACTACTTTCATTTGATGAGCAACAGAGCTAAGATAAAATCGATGATGCACTTCTCCACTCACGCACAGATAGCTTGTTATCATTTCTAAAATAAAGTTTGTATTAACTAACTAAAGTGGTGGTTTTTGCTCTCTGATACAAGACTCGTGCTTCTGCAATGTCACTTGGAATTCAATCTCATGTTTATATTCTCATACCATGTATGCAAAGTCCATAGTTGTCCACATCTCCGGGCGTGAGCTTACTAATGTGCCTGCCCAAGTTGGTGATCAGATCCAACTCAATATTTACTGGTTTGAAGAAACTAAAACTGCTACAGCTGTTGTTTGTTGTTGAACCTGCGTTACCTTAAGTATTGATTGGTACGAGATTTTTCATACGCCTATTTTGGAAACTCGTGTAGTGCTGTATGGGTTCACTTAGCATCTCTTCCAGGAGCTTGTTGATGAGGGCGTTCTCACAATCTAGAGCAGGGGTCACCAAATTACAGCCAGCGGCCGGATCAGGCCCGCCGCTGCACTGTGCCATAAATGAGCTAAAATATAATTATTTATATGGAAATATCATAGACTGTAGATAAACTTACCATGTAAAAAAAATAAAATAAGTGTAAGTAAAAATGTCCAAATTTGTCCAATCTGATTTTTGCATCTGACAGTAATATAAGTTTTAGGAAAAACAATGAAATAAAAAATTCGGCGACTTTTTGCGACTTTGGATATGGGAGCGCTTTTTGTGTAAGTACCTGCAATGAGAGTTCATTCCTGCAGTCACCTCTGCGTGCATTGTTGTAAGACGATACAATGCTTACAGGCAGTTGATATAAGTAGTGTGATGAGTGTGCACGTGGTTACACAGCTTTTTGATAGAGAAGACGTGTGCGTGTATTGTGTGTGCTTCTACGTATATTTGTGTGTTGTACATATGTGTTTATACATTTTGAAGAAAACAGGATCTGAAAATGAAAAACAATTGTTTATTTACACATTGAATAGTCTACCAAAAAAGTTTTAGAAAAATAAAATAAAAAATTGACATGTGTATAAACATGACAAACTAAATGTAAATAGTTCATGACATTAAATTACGTTATTACGTAACTGGTTTAAAAGTTTTTTCCGATAAGTTACTTGATTAAGCAATTTTTATAATTTGCCAATGTATTTAAAACTTATTATGTAAGTTAATTAGAAGAGCTTCTTAAAAAATAATTAAGATCATATTTAATAAAAATATTAAGAATCTTAATAGGCAAATATAGTATTAAGAATTTGATACTAATTTAATTAAAATATTCGTTAATTTAATTAAGTCGTTTTTGAGTCAATAGCGATTCAAATATAGGGCTTAAATAAATATCAAAGTTTGAAAATATTAGATGCTTACCTCTTGTGAGCTCTTTCAACACTCAAATATCTAAAATATATGACATAATTCACTGAAGTCAGTCCCTTTTATATATGGCACTTTTCAAACAAGTTTAAACACGGCAATGCAAGTTAAAACACGATCGCTACAGCAGGCTCGTAATCGCTTTTCTTGGAAACTTCATTGCAGGTACTTAAACAAAAAGTGCTCTGATATCCAAAGTCGCAAAAAGTCGCCTGTTCGGGTTTAATCCGTGTATTGAACCAGTGTTCCAGATTTAAATATTCATTTGCTGCTTCCATCATACACTCTTTGATGAAGCTGCCATCAGTAAATGGTTTTCCTCGCTCTGCCATCTTATGCACTATTTTGTAACTTGTACGAGTGACAGATTCATTTTCAGCAAACATTCTCGTGAAGAGATTCCTTTGAGATTCCAAAGTACGTTTCATGAACTCAAATTTCTCAGAACGCAACTTTCCAGAAAACTTCGAATATATTGACAGATGCTTTGTTTCATAGTGACGCGGAAGATTGTACTCTTTCAAAACGGCAACACTATCGTTGCATATCATGCAACTAGCTTTCTGGTTGTTTGTTTCCACAAAGAAGTACTTTTCTCCATTGAAAAGGCGACACTCAGCATCTACTTTTCTTTTCTTAGTAGCCATAACGATGGGTTTTGTGTCCTGAGAAAGCTGATTTGTTTGGAAGTATCAGCCTTTCAGCATGTTCATTTGTGCAGAAAACAGAAGAACTTGGAGAGAACATAGTGTTACAGATACGCGAGAAAGCTAGGAACTTCTTGTGGTATTCTCTGGCGCTGGATGAGTCTACTGATCTATCGAGTACGTCACAACTTCTCGTGTTCATTCGTGGTGTTAATTTGGACTTTCAGATCACATAAGAGTTGGCATCCATTTGCAGCATGCACGGAACAACAACTGGAGAAGACATTTTCATGGAAGTGCAGAAAACTTTGCAAGGCTATAACCTTCAGTGGAATCAGCTTCGATGTATTACAGTTGATGGAGGAAAAAACATGGCTGGAGTGAGAAAGGGTCTGGTGCTCTGTTAAAACACTGCATTATACATCAGCAAGCACTCTGTGGGAAAGACTTAGATATTTCTTGCATACTGAAACCACTCGTTTCTGCGGTGAACTTCATTCGGGGTCATGCACTTAATCACCACCAGTTCCAGGCTTTTCTTGAAGAAATTGATTCTGAATTCTGTGACTTGCCTTATCACACAGCAGTGAGATGGCTCAGCTGCGGTAAAGTCCTGTTTCGTTTTTATAAGCTCCGAAGAGAAATAGATATTTTTCTCACCGAAAAGGATAGAGCTGATCCACTTCTGTCAGATCCTACCTGGCTGTCAAAGTTGTCATTTTTGGTTGACATCACATCCCACATGAATGAATTGAACTTGAAACTTCGGGGAAAGGATAACCTTATCTGTGATCTCTACAGAATCATCAAAGGATTTCGGAGAAAGCTATCATTGTTTGAAGCACAACTGGAAGGAGGAAACTTCTCTCATTTTCAGTGTTTCAAAGAGTTTCGCGCTGGAATCGCATAACATGTCAACCTCGAGTTTCCAAAGAAGATTATTATGACTTAAATAAGCATTTTTTGGAGAGATTTTCAGATCTCGACAGAATTGAGAGTGACATTCTTCTGTTCCAGAATCCGTTTGATTGTAACCTTGATGACGTGCCAGTCGAATTACAGTTGGAACTCATTGGTTTGCAAGCAAATGAATTGTTGAAAGAGAAGCACAGAAAAGGAAAACTTGTGGAATTTTATCGCTGCTTACCTGATGATGAGTTTTCAAAGTTGAAGAAATTTCCCTCTGGTATGGCATCAGTGTTTGGA
>NW_013669747.1:11967-40606 GCF_000517525.1 Limulus polyphemus
AAGTTGCGTTGTAAACACGCATACTTGTAAGTTGTAACGTTATTATTAGGCCTATACATACGATTGTCAACAACCGGTTCGTGGAGGTCATTAAATTCTAAGAACAGGTTCGCACGAACCGGCTGAATCCCACCACTGGTATACGTGGATTACTAGATTATAGTGTATTCTAAAGCTTTGTGAATTTTGCACATAATAATAATAAAATAGGTAGTCAAAGATCGTGAAGACTGTTTTGCCCTATCAAATGATGATACGATTAATTACTATTATCACTAGTTTGGCGCTAGGCCTGTTGAAAAAAGATGATGATGATGAACGAAAATATAAAAGCTCAGTTTTGGCTATTTATCAGTTTTCAAAGATCGTGAAGACTGTTTTTCTCTATCAAATGATGATAAAATTAATTACTTCTATAACTAGATAGGCGTTAGGCCTGTTGAAAAAAGATGATGATGATGAACTAAAATATAAAAGCTTAGAGAAGAAAATCCAGATGAATTTGTTTTGCTTTAATACGGGAGTCCATGCCACATAGAGAGTGCTAATGCACTCTCAAATTATTTATATAAAGAGAATATCATTGAAATGGTCGTGTTACGCATGCAGGTTGTTAATAATTTTGTTCTCAAGTCTGTTATGAATGCTTAACATTAACCCACAACAATGATTATGTCATCTGACAACGAATAGTTAGTTTTATTATAATTGAAACGCCTTTGACAACAATATACAATTCTACCAGTTTCTTGTGCTGCTTAAACTTTGTCAGTCGTTTACTAAGTGACCTTTGGAGAATTGAATTTGTTGACTGCTGTTTTCATGAAGAACTGTGTTAATCATGGAAAAAGTATTATTATATTTTTGCTAGATTATTCCTTAAAGTGGTACGACGGTAAGTCTGAAAAAGCTTATAACGCTAAAAAACGGGCACAACATAGATAGCTCACTGTGTAGCTTTGCGCTTAACAACAAACAAACAAGTAAAGTATATTTCTTGGATTGCTTAAGAGATTTGATATACCAAAGAAAAATCCAGAAGAGGGAACGAATTGTTTGTTGTTCAGCGCAAAATCACACACTGGGCTATCTTTGATCTGCTAACCACACAGCGGCATGCACAGGAGGCAGGTTGGGTGAGCTCAAGACCCTGCCTTTCTGTCCTAAAAGTACCCCCCTTTTTAGTAAAAAAAAAAAAAAGAAAACAACTATACAAATATAATACAGCAGATTCAACACCATGCTTGCTGTGAGTTATTAGAGAAAAAAAGGAACAATTGTAGCTTTAACATAAATGGAATATCGGGTCTTGTAGCACTTTACTGTAAAAAAATAATAATTGTAATATATTATTAAATGTTAAAACGCAAAAATTCACTGTTTAGTTTTAGATCATAGAAGTGTTTATAAGAACAAATGAAATATAATAATAGGGATCTGTTTGCTTCTTATGTATTTTTACTCTGTGTGTACCAGAGAGTGCCGACAGCCCCATCGTCTCTTCCACCACCCCCAAGGCTTGCCTTACGATGCTTGAAAAGTGATTTTTTTTTTTTATGTAATGAGTCTTTGCCCTTTTAATGTCCTCACATATTACTGCAACCATGAGTATCGATAAACGATTTTTAAGGTCTCAAGCCTCTAGAATTACCAATGACTGCAGAGAAGGGTAAATTTATTTGTTTGTACCTACGACTTACACATGATAACCTTTGAAATATAGATATTTACAACATTAACTCAATTCGTAGTAGTTTTATATCCCCCCCCCAAAAAAAATGATAAAAATAAAATAATTTAAATCTTAAGTAGGATTTATATGTAGAAGTCTGTTCTCAAATGCATTTTTAGTTTATAACAACCACAAAAAATGTGTGTACACATTAATATACATTATACACGATGGTTTGAAGATATTTCCACTCACGCTGAAACTGTTAGTGTCAAAATATTTAACTGTAAACTTAACCACAACTATCGAATACAATATGTATATTTTATGGATAAAACAAAATGCAAACCACAAATTCAAAAATTTCAAATAGATAATTTCTTGGTATTTTCAGCCTTAAATGACATCTTATGCGAAACACAGGCTAAACGGCCAGATAATAGACTCCAGACATAACCAGTCCTAATTTAAAGCTGCTGACACGAGAGTAGACAACCAGTTAGCAGCATCACCTTTGTGGTTACTCTGAGCCAAACAGCGGGATTAACTGTCACCGTTCTGAAGCCCCTGTAAATGAAAGTGGGGAGAATTTTCTGCAGCATATAGCGGCGCAAACTTTAGCACTCGAGACATCGTTCGGCCCACAGACATTGTTATTCTAGAGATTTCTGATCAATAAAAAATAAACATATGTTGATGCATAGCATTGAGTCGTAGCAGAATGCACTTGAACCCCTTTCTGGCAATTATTTTTATTTTTCTAGTTTTTTGTTCTTATTTCGTTCACTTATTGTTTTAATGTTCCGTCGTTGTAATAAAGACAATGCATGGCGTGAAGTTGATATAAATACTATATACTAAAGTAAAAAACACTGATGATTGACTGACCCTAAGCATAGTTGGGATACTGCATTATTATATTTAAAGCAAAACGGCTACTTAGATTGGGAAAAAAGAAAAGAAGCTGAATTTAACAAAAGTTATCAAAATAAAAACTTTATGATTTGAGGATAAACTAGGAAAGGCTTGACTGTTTACTAAAAAGAAAGGCGCACATAAGATGAGCAGTAGAAGTGTTAATATGACAATCGGAAATGATTCTGTTTAAAAACTCCACTGCTGTGTTTACAATTAATCTTATACCTGCAGCTGATAAATCGCAAAAAAAAAAGAAAAGAAGAGAATCGTAAGCATCTGGAAATATCTTCGGTCCATATGACAGTCAGAGTGCTGTTCCACGTACACGAGGTATAGTATGGCACAATACAACTGTCCCATGAAACAGTATGGATAGCTTCCGTGACTGGACGATGCTACAGGAGTCAGGGCGTGGCTTAGCGTACCCGAACTGTGAATCCAATGATTCATGATTCGAAACCAATTGTCGCAAAATTGGTGCTCCGCACTAAACGGCCGTGGGTGTACTAAAAAGCGATGGTCAAATCCAACATTTCGATTATTAAAGAGTAGCCTAACTGTTGACTAGCTATCTTCACTCTAGTTTATTAGTTCAAGATTATGGACAACTATACACAGATATGTCTTATGTAGCTTTGCGTGAAATTCTTAAACAAACGAAACTACAGAGAATAACATTTACAGTTGAACTGAAACATACCTCTATTGGATTGAGTGTGTTCCAAATTTTTAACATTAGAAAAAAAAAATTAAATATGAAATATTATGCATGTTAATCTTTTTTTTCTTTCTTTTTAGATAAAATAGATAGCCTAGCACTATCTTGCAGGAAAACATGACAAGTTTCACGTGGGCTATCAGCGTTAGCCTTCTCTAATTTAGCAGTGTAAGGCTAGAGGGAAGGCAGCTAGTCATCACCACCCACCACCAACTCTTAGGCTATTCTTTTACCAACGAATAGTGGGATTGACCATCACATTATAATGACCCCACAGATGAAAGGGTGGGCACATTTAGTGGCACGGGGATTCAAACCCGCGACCCTCAGATTGTGAGTCGAGCATCCTAACCACCTGGCCATAATATAATAAAAATAGATATATTACATAATCTAACCAATAGTGTTAAAGAAAGAAACATAAAAGAAAGATAAGGGAATATCTCACATATGGATGTGTAAGTTTGAGCTGTTGAAAAGTTCTTTACTAGGAAGTGCTGGAGGGTAAACTCTTTAGCTCAGTTGGCTGAGCACTAACCTGACGTGCAAGAGGTCTCTGGTTTTAACCCCAGCCGAAATAGTCAATAAAATTTAAATTATTGCAAGAAAAAGCAGGTAGCCAATTAATGAGAAGCAAAGAATATAATATTTGAGTTGTTAAAAAATAACTTATTAAGAAGTGCTAGTTTCTTAGTTAGTTCAGTTGGTAGAGCACTTTGCATGGTATGTGTGAGGTCTCTGGTTCATATCTGATAAAATTAAAAAAGAAAATTAGATTACTTTACTAGTGGTTAATAAAATGAAGCTAGCATCAACAAGTGCTTATATATTTAAGTAAAAAAAAGAGCTTTAAGCACAATCCTTCATATAGTGCTTACAACAATAAAACTTTGAAAAGAAAGTAAAAAGTAAATCAGGCCATCCAATGCTGCAGGCTTTCTTTATCTTCAATACTAGGAACACACCTCTCCTGAAGTGACTAATGTCACATTTACTTACAGTAAATTAGCTTCTAGAAAATATCATGCAAATGGTTGAGCAAGTGTAGCAAAAAGTAAAGAATAAAAAAAAAAAATCAATACACACCCATATAGCTTTGTTTGAACTGTTTAAAGACATGCAGTGTAAAACACAAAATGGTGTAAATCAACACCCTTACCACTACCACTAGGTGCACAGCATCACCAGTACCTCAGGTTAAGGGGTGCTACTGCAATTCTACTTCCATGACTTTGTATACTACATTTAATTTTTGGCAACGGAAATTATAAGCTTATCCACTTGATATTATTTGGTAAGTGCCATCTTTGATTTGTATGACAAATGTTAAAGAATTAGTTATACAAAACTTTGAATTTTTTTGGAGAAAGAGAGAATACTTAACTCATGCCCAAAAATTAAGAGTGATAAAGTTTGTGGAAAATAAATATTTCTGACCATTGCTTTAAAAACTGTACAGTTATTTCATGTATCAAAAATTAAATTTAATGTGTCAGAGATCATAGATCTGTGCTTTTATATTTTAAACCTTTAATGTTATGTTGGTATTTTTCCTGAGTTCTGGTAGTTCCAAACAGGAAAACCTGTATGTTAAAACAATGTATAATGATTATTATATTGTTTTATGATAAAAATTTAAAAAAGCTGAATAGTTGTTACAGATAATGATGAAACTTATACCAGCAGTTAAGTGTTTCTTCTTCACTGTTACAATCTGAGATGTTAACTAATACAAAAGTTGGATTCTCAACTTGAGATGCAAATCCAAGAAGTGTTAAATTTGACTATATGAAGATTTCAAATACCACAGTTAAACAAAGCTGGAGAGTTGCTGCTGTTTATGGTGCAACGTTTTGACATCCTACTAAAGAAATAACTATTTGTGGCATGTACTAGTAGGAACTTCTACAGCTTAGTTACCTAGTTGGATATCCATGCAATTGTGTTTTGGCTTTCTTACATATGCCTGTTAAAATCACACTTTTATTTTGCTGTTTTAAATTATAAGTAAACTACATATTATTCATTTAAAATAATCTCTGACTCATAACTTATTCATAGAGTAAGGTATATCTAAACATTAATATCTTCTTTAATTAGCAGGTATTTTATCACAGAAAAAAAATAGTAAGTGTATTTTAACTGGGACAACATCAAAAACAACGTTTTCTAGAGAAATTAGGAAGTCTGACAAACATGTCAACTTTTACTTTTGTCATAAGAAATATCTAAAAGTAAAATAATTTATTTTTTTTACTATTTCTTAGTGCTTTACTAAAAGTTATAGTGATGAAAATCATTGGAAGACTGTACTTAGTTGTTTACAAGTACACAGTGCTAATATGTTTATTCACAAGATATTCTGTAAATTACTAAATCGACACAGCTAAATGCCAACTAGAGTATAATTTAAAATCATCTGAACAATTTAACTTATATTTGCACTGAAAGAAGCGAAATAAAATAGTTGCACTAAATCTAATAAAAGAAAAGCACACTATCTTATAGTAGTAGTAGGCCTCCTTCGGCCAAGTTTGACCATGGATGAGCATCCGTCCATTGTTAGCTCATGTTGATTGCTCGTCTAGAGCAGCGTCTCTTGTGACTAAGGAGACCGACACAAGAGTGACAGTCCCGGTTGAAGAGGTCACATATGTGCGTTGATGCTGGTCTGTTTGCTGCCTGTTCCTTTTGATGAGCTCGCTTCTCTTCTACCGCCACCGTCAATTCCTCTTCTCCAATCTTCAGCTGTTTACGGAGAGTGTTTCTCCAGTTGGCGCGATCGGCAGCGAGGTTCTCCCAAGTTTCGGTGTTGGTGTTGAGCACCTTCATGTCTCTTTTGCAAATATCCTTGTATCTCAGCTGCGGGCAGCTGATGCCTCTCTGTCCTTCGGCAAGCTCTCCGTAGAGGATGTCTTTTGGGATTTGGCCATCCTTTATACGGCGCACGTGGCCTATCCAGCGCAACCGGTGCTGTCGTAACAGAGTGTACATGGTAGATCGGTTCGTACGAGACAAGACATCGGTGTTAGTTACCTTGTCTTGCCAAGAGATATCAAGTATGCGTCGCAGGCTTCTGAGGTGGAAGGTATTCAGTCTTTTCTCTTGGCTGGCATAAGTAGTCCACGTCTCGCTGCCATATAGAAGTGTGCTGAGGACACAGGCGCTGTATACAGACATCTTTGTCTTCACGGTCAGCTTAGAGTTTGTCCACACTCTTAGCGTAAGGCGAGCAAGCATCGTGGTTGCCTTTCCAATCCTCCTGTCGATCTCAGCATCAAGCGAGAGGCTGTCAGTAATGGTAGAGCCAAGGTAGATAAACTGGTGAACGACATCGAACTATCTTATACAGTTACACCAAATTTATAACATTATAAATAAGGAATAACCAAATAACATTATCTAAAAAACAATGTGTGACCCCTGTGGTACCGGGATATAATATTACATAATATATAAACCATACCACCAAGAGTAACCTTTATCTTGTATCTTATACTCTTTCAAACTATTGCTTAGTCACAAGAAATATAGATTTAAGCATTAATCCATAAGAATCTAAAGGTCACAACAAAGGGAAAAACTTATCATCATCCTACAGACACTGTTACATGAGCTAGCAATCACATAATTTCTGAAGATTACTTAGCTGATATTTAAGACATGAATAAAGATAGATGGGAATAATCAAAAATGAAAAAAAAACATTGAATATTATTTAAAAACAGGATTATATAACAAGAAAAAAATGTTTAACAATATGTATGAAAATTGTTTTATTCAAAATTGGTTGTAATTTATCAAGTTAGAGCATTTGAAAAAATAGATTGCTTTGTTATTGAAGCTGAAAATCCTGTTTGGTTTTAAATAACCTACAACGATGTTTAAAATATTTAACTACAGTATATGTGTACTGATATAATGATGATAAAATAATAGCTATGATGTGTAGCAAACTCCAATATATAATTTATGAAACTGAAAATTCTGATCAGTGTATCAATGATATACAGGATATATTTGTATATTTTTCAGTAGCATGGTATAACATTTTATATAAATTTCTTTAAATATGACACATCTTCTGTCTTACTTATATAACAGTGGTGTCTGTAAAGATTAAAATCACCACTGATGGATATAAATTTGTGAGAAAATATTTCAAACAGAAACAGAAATTTTCATGTTTAATGTACTAAAATATATGAATCATCTTATATATATACAGTGATATGTATGTGTATATGTTTCAGAAAACTTCATACAGAGCTCACAGAAAATTATGAATTATTCTATATGTACTGCTATAGGTGTCAGCATATATTTCAGATGTGTATTGGGTGAATCAAGATTTATGAATTATATTAAATATGTTTCTTATCATATGCATCTGCATACTTTCTTTAATATATTTATTTAAAATGTACTAGTGTTTATGATTCATGTTATTTCCAGTGATTTGTGTTTACACATGTTTTGGAACTATTTGTATAAGGTATACCATGGTTCATGATAGATGTCCCACAAATGTTTCTAGTTATGTGTCCTCTCATCAGGCATTACTGTTCATGTTATGCCAGCATTTATACACTATCTTTTATGTAAAATCCTGGTGTTTGCACCAAAGATGATAATGCCTGTTAAGACTAACTATAGGTAGTTAATTTAAACAAGACTATTTATTCTTCTTCCAGGAGAATTACACAATATCTTACTAACAAAAAAATGGCAGATTAGGTGTTCAATACAGTTTTACTTATTTTAATAATAAGTATAACTAATTATTCACATGCTAGTTTGGTGTCAAAGCTGGAGATAGCAATGGCAAATGCTTGAAGACCACACATGGGGTACCTGTAATCCAATGTAAAGATGTCTTCATCCACTCGGCCAAATTGCATTATGATGTAGCCCACTGGAAATAACAAAACTTAACTTAAATATTTCTCTACAAAACACATCTGAAAAAGTTAAAATATAAAAAGGTACAATACATACATAAGACACAAAATATTCATCTTAAAAACTAAAGCATTAAACATCATAACATTTTTTAAGGAATTATAACATAAAATGTTTAATACACAAAACTACAAAAATATTTTAAAGAATTACAGCATAAAAAGAATAATATAAAGTAATATCAAGGCTGGTAATAGATTAATAATTGCTTTATGCAGAAATTAAGGCTTCACTTCTACTCACACTAGAGTCCCCAAGTATTTATGGCACCAAAGAAATTGTCACCTTAGGCAGCCACCTATGTTTGCTATCTGTAATGCTGGTCATGAATATTAGGTTGACAAATAAGTTTTTTGTGTGTTATACAGAGGGTCAAAAATATTATATTAAAATTATCTTGAATATGTAAATCATGGGACAGTTGTATTTTGTCATAATATATCTTGTGTATTTGGAACTGCTCTACGACTGTCATATGGATCAGAAATATTTTTAGATGCACATGATTCCTTTTTTTATTGGTCAACTGCAGAGAGATTTTGAATTATTAACACAGCATTGGAGTTTATAAACAGAATCATTTCTAACTTTGGAAAATCAGTAGAAAGAAGTCTTATCTTTGTTTCACCTGTTTTATTAACATTTCTACTGGTCTAGTGTGCAACTTTCTTTTTAGTAAACACTCAAGTCTTTTCCAGTTTATCCTCAAATAAAGTTGATTTTGATTAATCTTTTTGTTAAATTCAGTTTTCTTTCTTTGTTTTCAATTTAAGCAATCATGGCACTTTAAATATAACAATGCAATAGTCTGACTACGTGTACCATCAGCTGATCATCATTTTCTTCTACTATAATAAATAAAGTGTTTATTTCAACTTCACACCAAATACTGTCTCCTTTACTTTGACAACAATAACTCGCTACATCAGTCCTTCTGTAAAGGTCCATGAATCTCTAGTAATTGCTAAGACAAGATAACTGTGTCCTAGGTTAATGTTTGAAATGTTACTTATATATACAGTGCACATGTACCAAAAAAAAAAGTTCCCAAATGCACTATAAAATTTCAACAACAGTAAAAATTAACTAAAAATAATGTACTACTTCTATCAAAGTTTTTAGTTAATGAAAACTAAAAGGAAAATTTTTGTAGTTTTAGTTTTTATTTTATTAACTTATTGCTTTAATTTTTCGTTTTGGCTGTGTTTAAAAACTGGTGAGATTGAAAACGATGGTTTCTATTCAAAGACATTTTTCAATACTTTATCCACTGTCACTATCACAAAAATTAATCAGCTGATCATACTTTACTGAAGATGTGTGTTACAAGGTCATAAATAATAATAACCCATAAACTTTGCATATGACAGAGCAAAAAAAAAGAAGTATATACAGTACAGACTTGCCATTTGCTTCCCCAACGGTGCGTATTATTTCATTTAAAAGGATTTTTAATTTATTTATTTCTAATTTAATATCTGGTGCTTATCAAGTCTAAAGGGAAATGTAAATTGAATCACATCAATGGAAAATGCTGCACACACACACACAATAAATTGACAAAAATACCAAATGTTTCATTCTGTCTTATGCATAAGTAGCATGAGTTTGCTGTCAAAACTTCCCAAAATGAGGTGACGGCGATATTCTTTGACACAATTTCACATGTGTGTGTGTGTAGTCAAGTTCAAACACAGTTTGCTGTAAAAAGAGATTTTATTCATTGTCAAAATAGTTCTAAAAAGTACCAAGACACCATTCTGGTTACCTACACAAGTGCCAAGGTTCCAGTCTGTTCCATTATAACTCAAGTGCTATGTATATGTACATATGTTTATTTTTTGTTGATTATAAATCTATAAAAGAATAATGTCTGTAGGCCACATGAAGTCTAATGGCTTGGGTGCCAAGGTTTGAGCCATGATATGCTGTTGAGCATTCTCTCCACTTTCAGCTACAAAGACTTCATAACTGTGACAGTTTATCCCACTTTTCGATTCAGAGTAACCACAAAGGTGGTTAATGTTGTTAACTGCTTGACTATCCTCATGTCAGCAGTTCTAAACTAGGGATGGTTATGCCTGAGATCTCTAATCAGGGCATTTAGCCCTAGTATCACATAAGGTGTCATTAAGGTTGAAAATACCAAATACCACAAAATATTCTATTAGAAAAATTTATATTTTGTGGTTTCCATTTTGCTTTATTTGTAACTAGTTGTAGTTAAGTTTTACACTTCAATATCTTGACAGTAACAATTTCTCAGCATGAGTGAAAATACTTTCAAACTATCATGTATATTATTATACACACATATATTTTGTGGTTGTTATAAAGTAAAAATGTCACTTTGATGTAAGCTTAATTTTCCCTTCCTTCTGCCCTCCAGTGGCTACAAGTTAGATTTTGATACCTGTGGTTGCAACACTGTGCAGAGGACATTAAAAAGGGCAGGGTCTAATTAACAAAAAAGGGTACTTTTCATCATCTTAAGGCCAACCTTTGGAGGTAAGGGTTGGGGGGTAGAGGAGACTATGAGTTGCCTCTGATACACATAGGATAAAAATCCATAAGAATCAAACAGATCCTCATTTATTCCTATTCAACTGGCCTTATAAAAACTTTTATGATCTAAAACCAAACAAAGTGAATTTTTGTGTACTAACACTTAACACCATTTTACAATTTTTTTTTAACTATAAAGAACTGCAAGTCCTTGTGTGCCATTCATTTTAATGCTGAAATCTTTTTTTTTTCCCTAATAACTCACAGCAAGCAAGTGTGGAATCATGTGTTTCTTTTTTTTTTGTAGTTGTTGACAATTTTTATGACAGAGAAATAAAGGGCACTTTTGGGGTATAAAAAATCTAGGCATATTGATCACATATTATTTTTCAGCTTTTATATATAATACACTTGTTTTGTATCATTTAATAAATAAAATAAAACTTATACAAACACTATTACATTTGATTTGATTTGTTTTAATGACCATTTTATTAAAAATGTAGAATCAATTTCAGCTTTATAATTTATTAGCTGCCCCTTAAAACTTTCTGACCCCCCTGAGTGGAAACCTGACTATGCCACTGAGACAGGGGCTGGAGTCCACCCAACCATTCACCTGTGCTCATTACTGCTTTTTACCCTGTTAACAGCATGAACTCAGTAAGTAACCAACTTGATTCAAAAGATAACAAAATAAAAGGTGTTAAAGACTTCCCAACTCCAAGAAACTGCAAAGAGTTAAGCACATCCTTTGGTATGTGTGCTTGGTAAAATCAGTTCATTCCAAACTTTGCTACAAATGCTGAATCTTTATATCAGTTATGAAGAAAGCATATCAGTTGGAAATGGACCCCCCAGTGTGAGGATGCATTCCAGAAATTAAATCAGGCTTTATGTGAATCCCCCATCTTGCAACTTCTAAGAAAAGGTGAACATTATTTTCTGCATACTGATACTTCAAATGTTGGACTAGGAGCAGCTCTGTATCAGAAGGGTGTCATAGCATATGCCAGTAGAACACTGCAGAAAGAAACTATACTACTACTAGAGTTAGAATGTCTAGCCACAGTCTGAGCTGTAGAAAAAGTTAAGATATACCTAGACATGCTTCCTTTAAACAGTTACAGATAGCTCTGAAGTTAACTGGTAGACTGGTGCATTGGTCAATAAAACTGCAGGACTTAACATCTGAAATACTTCAAAGAAAATGAAGAGAGAACCAGTAACCTGATGCCCAACCTAGACATCTTACTGATCACCCAGAAGAAACTACAGAACTGGACATCGGTAAGCTATCACCTAAACTTTTTGCTATTGTCAATGTTAACACAAGAGAACAATTGGCTACTGAACAAGCTAAAGATGATGAATATAACCATATATACTCTTATTTTAAAACTGAACTATTACTAGACGATTCTACTATAGTTGCAGAGACTGTAAGTAAACCCAAAGACTATGTCTTGAATGACAATGTTCTTTATTACATAAAAAGGATTGCTAGAAATGGTGAATTCAGACCAGTTATTCCCATAACGTTGAGACTAGTGATGTTAATTGAATTGCATGATCAGCCTATAGCTGGTCATCTAGGTGTCTGAAAAACAATAGACAAAGTATCCAGATGTGATTATTGGCCTGGTATGAGAAAGAACATTAAAAATTATATGTTGTCTTGCTGTTTGTCAAACCACTAAGTTTGATCAGAAGCAGCCAGCTGGGTTTATGCAAAGCACTAAACTACACTGGTGAAATAATAGGAGTAGAAATCATGGGACCTTATCTTAAATCTAGTACAGAGAATAGTTATTTGTTGGTTGTAGTGGCATGTTGTTTTAGATCATTATATTGGTGCTCAAACAGGGACCTTTTTCATAAAGGTTGAGTTGTGACATTGGATTGCTTTTGTTAATTCAGTGCCAAGTGATTAATTCAGTAATAATTTAATTTCAGTTAAATATAACTTAACTTGCATTGGAAAATAACTTTTACTATGGAAGTTAGTGAATCTTATGTGGCAAGTTTGAAGCAGTCTGTGTCAGTATTTACAGAGCAGGTAAAAATGCTGATATGTATGATGACTGATTTACTTGTAAGAGAAACGAAGTTTCCCTCCCTTCAACCTTCTATAGTTCATTCTACCTGTAGCCCTGTGGAAAGTTCATTGATTTATGTCACCACAGTCAATCCACCACCACTGCCTGTTGAGAAGATTGACAGTATGTCAAATTTTAATGTCTTAGAGTTTCTTAAAAGTTTGGAAAGGCATTTTTATATGTATAAAGTACCTGAGAATAAATGGGTGAAACTGAGATATCTTGTTTGAGGGGAGGGCCACTAGAATGGTGGAAGGCTTTCAGACAGAAATGGCTTTTGAACACTGGGGCAAACTTAAAGAAACCTTGACTAATTTGTTCCCCGCAGTGTTAGATAATATCGAAATGGCTAAGGAATTCTTTAGTAGAAAGCACCACACTAATGCATGGGAGTCAGTTGAGATGTTTATTTGGAAAACTGTGAAAATTATGGGACCCTGAAACTACAAAAAAGAGAAATTGTGAAGTGTATAATATCATAATTGCACATTTATTTTGAGTAAATATGTATGTATGTGTTGCAAAACTGACACTAGCTTCTCTAGCAGTGATGTACAGATATTATTAATGTAATAAAAGGTTATGTAAATTTATGATCACATGAGATGTACTCTTGTGACCTCACAGAGTGAATAAATACCCTGCTATAAGCTTCATAAAATGAGTCATGAGATAGTTAGTGAATTATTGGTGTTTGTCACTCAATATTGTTATTTATATAGCAAAGTGATTTTGGAATATTGTATTTTTTGGAATTAGGTATCTTCTTCTTTTGGTTCTTTTTCCTGATTCCATTATTTGAAATAATTAATAATGATATTCATGTTTTATTGCTCATTAACATTAGTATCAAGTTCTGGCTGGGCATTTGTTCATTAACTGTGATTTTTGGTAAGTGTTAAGATTTATTTCAAGTGTTGTTAGAGCTTAATCCTTTCACTGGCGTATGCGACTTTAGTCGAATTCCAGGTAGAGTGCCGAACGAGACTTTAGTCGAATCCCAGGTAGAGTGCCAAATGCAACTTAAGTTGATTTCCTCATGTAGTTCTGTTTACTGGTCTGTAATTTACTCTGTGCTGCACCTACATGGTTTTTAAGTAAACGTAATGTAATTTAGTGTAGTTTCCTCGACTATGGATGTTATTTTTGAGAAATTCTTGACTTCTGACCCAATTTGAGGGCACTGACCAGAAGCATGTCAACAGGTAAACATAAACAAAAACAATGGCTTGCCACAGAGGATGTATTGGACGAAATAATGCGAGATTCTGACTCAGAATTGAGTGAATTTGGTGATGACGATTGGGAAAACAGTGACACAGATACCGATAATGCTGTAAGTAATGATAATGATGATAGTAGCCAAGGGGGCATGGCTGATGCTGATCATAAGTAGGTCAGTGATGATGATTATGACAATTATATCCCAATTTGATGCCCAGCTTATGCCAAAAAGCCTGTCCTTTTGATTCCACCTTTGCCTGACGGTAACCACCCAGTAGATTATTTCTACTTGTTATTCCCTCAGGAAACATTGGAGCTTATTTGTGAGATGACTAACACCTATGCCCTGGAGTTCTTTGGTAATCTGGCAGACCTCCCTGAAAATTCTTGCTACAATGATTGGGTTGAGTGTACTACAGATGAAATCAAAGCCTATGTTGGCTTGTAGATAATGATGAGGTGTTCCAAGCCAAGGATTGGTGACTACTGAGCAACTGGGGGTATCGCCCACTCCCCTAGTTATCGAGATGTACTGCCACACAATCGTTACCAGCTGATCAGTTCATTCCTTCATTTTTGTGAAAATTCTCAAAGTGTTCCACGTGGAGAGGAAGGATGTGATCCTTTGCATAAAATTACTCCCCTCATGAACATTGTGAAGCCACTGTATAGGCAGTATCACATTCCACATCGTGAACTTATAATTGATGAATCGATGAGGAAGTTCAAGGGATGGATATACTTTCGTTAGTACATACTGAACAAACCTACAAGGGGGTATAAAACTGTGGTCACTGTGTGAGAGCAAGCCAGGTTACCTGTTAGACTGTGTGATGGATTTATTGTTATATATATTTATTCTAATATAGATGTTTACTTCAATTAAGTTTATATTTACAAATGTACATAACTTATAGTGTTAAATATGTATTGCAAAACTCCTGCATATTCTCTAAAGTAAGAATCAACAATATATGCATGTATGTAAACTCTAGTGTAGCATGTTAATATTGTTATGTAATCTGAATTTTCGAGAAACTCCCCACACACCTATAAATATAACCAATGTGACATGCCAAAAAAAAAAGAGTATCTATAATTAGTTTACTATAGTCAGTGTGCTATAAACTTCGGAAGCTATAACTGTGAGCTTATCAATTAGAAACTTAAGATATTTGACCAGGAGCATTTACAAAGTTCGAACATTACAAATCATTTAACTTCAGTTGATTCTCATCAAACATTAGTATTTTTATGAAAACATTATATAACTTCATTGTGGAAAACTCGGTGTGTGTGGCTGGTGAATAACAAAGGACAAAGCTAACTAGCTCCCCATTAAGCAAATTGTATTTACATCAACTTGTAATTAACTCCCTCATCATGAACCCTCAATAAGATATCAAGGAAGTTTCAGACTAGAAAGAGGACTTTATATTACTTGTAAATTTGTAAAATTTTTGTATATAAATCATTGTGTGTAAAAACTATTTGTAATAACTGTTATTGTAAATTGTATTGTTGTTTGTATATTAAAACATATTTGTATAAAAGAGAAAACTGTGTGTATCAATCTTGTTGGCAGATATCATAAACTGACTATGTATCAGCTTTTACTTAACAGCTAAATCTAAAGTACAATTTAACTATTAAATTTAAATTATCATTCAACTTGGTTAAAGACCATTCAAAATTGTAATACGTAACAACTGGGATGTTTATACTGGTAGAGACAACAACCCTGTGGCACTAGAGCAAGGTTTGGGTCATAATGTTGTTATGAAACTGATGGGCAATAATGGATACTTGAACCTTGGCCACCATTTATATGTTGATAACTTCTAGTCCAGCCCTGGCCTCTTTGAAGCCCTTAAGGAACGGGGTACTGGTGCCTGTAGAACTATGAGATTGAATAGAAGAGGATTTCCAGAAGAAATTAGACCAGCAAGGTTACAGCTGAAGAAAGGTGATAATCCTGTTTATTACAGAAAAGGTGATATGCTTGTCTGCTCCTGGCATGACACTGCAAGGATCAAGTTCCTGTTGAGAATCAATAACAATGGCTACACTCAAAAACAAATTTGATCCAAGCAGTCAGAGACTGGATTTAGGGATGTGAAGAAGTCAAATGTGGCCTGCAATTACAATGCTTCAATGGGAGGAGTTGACTTGTTTGACCAGAAATGTACCAGCTACCCATAAGGCCACAAATGTAAAAAGTGGTACCACACAATTTATCACTTCATCAGAGAGGCAGCACTAGTCAACTCCTATATACTGTAAACAACTGCCAACCCTAATTCAAAAATGAAGCCACATTGATGCAGGGAAAAGGTGTGCTTCTAGTCCTCCAAATAAATTTGAAAGGAAAGGGAGAAAGTTGATGGATAACCCAAAGGATAGGGAGGAGCAACTAACAGGGCATCACTTTCCAATAGCTTATCCAGATCCTAAATACAAGCCTAACTGTGTAGTGTGCAGTAAAAGCCCTTCACATCCAAAGAGGAAGCAAACTAGACATGGATGCATGAATTGTAAGGAGGGGTAGGGGCGATGCCTGCCCATGTGTCTTCCAGACTGCTTCACTAAGTACCACACGGTCAAGCATTTCAGACGTTAGAAGAAAAAATGTAATAAAAATACATTATTTTTCTTCTAAAATGTTGTATTTATTATTTTAATGTTCTTTTCTAACACTTGTAGTGCATTTTAGGGTGATTTAGGAATTTTAAAATAACACCCTTCAAAATAGGCATTTTTCACCAGAAATTCTGGCACTGTAGACAACTTTCCATATGAAAATTCAGCAGCGAAAGGGTTAATAAATTTTTGTTTTTTTGTTGAACCCTGGTAGTAGTGGTGTATTATATTAGACTGCTACAACTTTGATAAGACCACTTCTCTTTATTCATAAGGCTTGAGCAATCACTTGCTAGATTACATTACAAATCAGTTTTGCATAAATGAATTGTTCTATAAATATCTGAATGAATTAGGTGATCAGACAATACACTACACTACCACATAAATAATTCTTGTTAAGAAGTATAACATAAAAAGTTTGATACATATTGTTCATGACTTGAAGTAAAATTACTCTTTGTTATCATATTGTCACCTCTTGTATATTTAATATAGTAAAAATACTGAGGTGTAAAAACTATAAAGATTATCTGAATATATATTTTCACCATATCATAACAGAACACAACTTAACTCTTAGGGACAACAAGGGACTTACTGGTCCATCTCAGCTGTGCCATCCTCTAAACTAAACTAAAATTATTAAATAAAAAAAATTTAAAGCCAGCCCTTAACATATATATATTTATCAAACTTTCTCTTAAATTCACTTAAATTTACTGTCTACACAACATCCGAAGACAACCCATTCCAAAGACCAACTACCCTGTTAGAAAAATATAACTGTCTTACCAGAAGATGACTCCTACCTTGCCAAAATTTATATTTGTGTCCTCTAGTCCTACTATTATTGCCGTTAAGTATGAAAAAAAGATGATGCATCAACACTATCAATTCACTTTACAATCTTAAACACCTCAGTCAGATCCCCTCTAACTCTTCTTTTTTCAAGATGAAACAGTTTTAAAGATCTTAACTTCTCCTTGTATGACAACCCCTCCATCCCAGGCACCATTCTTGTAACCCTCCTCTGAACCCTTTCCAACAATTCAGTGTCTTTTCTAAGGTAAGGAACCCAAGACTGAACACAATATTCCAAATGTAGTCTAACCAGTGACCTGTAGATACTACCTAAGATCCTACTTGCCCTACTATTAGCAACAGCACACTGTTTGGATGGCTTAAGAGACTGATCAACCATTACATCAAGATCCCTTTCTTTCATGACACTGTTAAGGTTATTCCCATCCAAATTATAGTTACAATTCAAATTATGATAGTCCATATGCATTATCTTGTATTTAGTATAATTAAAACCCAGCAGCCATTTATTTGCTTAACTCACTAAATGATCTAAATCCTTTTGTAAATCAGCAGCATCTTCTTCACAGCTAGCAGCACCCAAGACCTTAATATCATCTGCAAATTTAAGTAATTTATTGACTATTCCTTCATCATAGCTTGAGATGTAATAAGATTACCAGTTCTGTGTGATTCTTACTTACCATCATTGTCATGAACAATCTGAAAGTTCTTCACAGATGGTCGGGTGACACGTCCATGAAAATTTAGTATGTACATCTGACTTTCTGGAATTCAAAATAAGTTCATGAGATATAATAAGCATTAGTAGTAAATTTTAATTATTTAAAATTAAATAGTGGCTTTACGAATATGTCAACACTCAGAAATATAAAATTCAAATTCACAGCTTAAGGCCAAAATTTCACAGAAAATTGTAAAAATGAGAATGAAATTAAAAATTCATAAGATAAAAAACTTGTGAGAGACAGCACTCCTAAGTGAGAGGTAAATAAGTCACAATAAAATTTAAAATGACAGTGCCTATACCAAATTCTCTTTGAAGATTACAAAAATAACTCTTTCTCTAAATGTCCAAATGAAATTAAGTGCATGACAATATATTATTTAAATATGTAGCACAATAACTTCAATATATTTAATGAAAAAATTCTTTGAAAAAACAAAAAAACTTTGTGGGTAGTATAATTTTAAAAATGAAAACAGAGACATGGAAGTTCAATAATAATTTTACTACATACAGCTTAAGGTGTTAGTAATTTACTGAATCTGCTTGATAACTTGCAGTGAACAAATTAAGTATAACCATGTAATAGGTACCACCACTGGTTATACTAATAAATTTGGTTCTACTAATACACATGATTTTTACTGATCTTGGAATACCTTACCATTGTTCCACACAGGAGCTTTGTTGTGAAGTTCCAACAAGTTTTCAATGTTTCCTCTTTTCCACTTTTCAAATAAAGTATCAGTATCCTGAAGTTTTGAAAATAAGATATTTAAAAAACTGAACACAAAGCCATATTTAACTTTTATTTTTAGATAAAGAAATAAAGTTAGATTAGTTTTAGTATTAAAAATAATATAACCTGATATTTGATATGTAATAAAAATATTTGGGATATTTCTTTATAAATATTTAAAAGAATGATTTGTAGTTAAAAAAACAGAACACAAAGCTATAAGTTTTAGATGTCCCCTGGCAGGTCAGCATTAAGCTTATAGATTTCTAATGCTAAAACCTGTGCTTTAATTCCACTTGGTGGACAGAGCTCAGATAGCCAATTGTTTGGCTTTGACATAGATAAACAAACAAGCTCTAGATTTTTAATTAACTTCCTACATGACCTAATAATAGTTGTTGTAAATATGTTTCAAGAGCAAAAATAATGTTTTCAGGTTTCAACACTTTCATTTCTTAAAAAACACTTTTTTTAGTTACAATAATTAAAAAAAAAAAAGAGATTAAAAAACAAAGTTCACTTGCAGATACTGGTCTTATGTCTATCCTCTTGTTGTCAGATGAAATTTGTGGAATAATAATAGTCATTTGTCTTGGACCTTTAAATCCCAACACATTAGTTTCCTGTAAGATAAAAATTACTGATTTTTTAAAATCTTTTTAGTGTGTGCTCAATCTGACTCCATATATAATAGCGGAAACAGGCAACTATAATCTTTCTAAAAAATGTGTATGGTATTTACTGTCACTTTAGTTGATTTGAATTTATCAAAAATAGTTTCTAACTTATACATTTTCAACTTGAACAAAAATTTAAAAATTCTGGAACTGAACTACAACACATGCTTCAATTCTTAAGGTTCATAATTAATAACTCTTAATAATTAAAAAGTTTGTCCATTACTTGATATGCAATCATACACACACAGTAATATTGTTTAACTTCTATGTTCTAGTTTAATATCATGTTTATATGTGAACCTTAGGTCAAACAAATAATGATAATATTCCTAATCATGATAGTTTTACAATAAAGTTTTAAGTGTACTGAAATACTCTACATGAACTCTGTAGAATAAACTAAATAAAATAATATGATAATGGGTATGCTATGTTTTCAGTATTTCACTATCCTCATGGCCTGATTGTGGCCTAATGGTTTGCCTATCAGACTGGGGATCTGAAGATTTTGAGTTGAAGATGCGGTGCTGCCAAATACTCTTTGATTTTCAGCTGTGTAGCATTATAAGAGTGTCAGTAGATCCTGCTATTTTATTAAGAGTGATTACATTTCATTTGTTTGATAGTTCAAAAGTAGGAATGGCTATATCTGAACCATATGGGTCTCTGACTTGGCTATTTAGCCATTGTATGCATAAAGTGTCATGCAGGTAAACAAAGAAACAACATACTCAAGGGCTACTGAAGTTTGTTTAGGAAAATTCAAATGATTTAGTACTGACATTAACATCATCATTCATTATGTTGTATGTACAATATATATTTTTTCACATATAACATATTTAATAAACTATTCTGTAACCTACTTTTCAATTTGGCAAAAAAGTATTCAAAAACATGTTGAATTATACATGCATATTACTGTACTTCAATGTAGCATTCAGTATAGTAGTAATTTTAAAATAGTATGTGTAAAAGTCCCCATAGTTAGGTATAGGTGTGTATGCAACTCTAAGTTGATATTAAGGCCCGTAATTATAACTGAATAGTGAACAAGTTTATTTCAAATATCATACTGTCAACTAGGAAATATCTGTCCTTCAGCCAAAAAATGTAATTCTTTTTATCAAGTAAAACCTCCACAAAAGGTGTAATTACATGAATAATGAAAATGGTTTAATTCACATAAATAAGTAACACTAACTACTAATTTTAGAAATTTTTATTAGTACTTTACCTAATTTTTCTAAACAATAGTTCAAACATTTCAATTCTTACATTCACTGGCACACATTACCAGCTCAGTGAAAGAAACATTCTTTTTTAAAACCTCTTTTTTAACAATATAAATGTTATAACAATCTGTTACCTGTCAACCATGTCTAAGCACTTCTAATTTGCATTATACTTTAAGCATTAAAAAAGTTTAGTAATGTAATCACTTGAAAAACAAAAAGAAACTCACACAAAGCAATTGCTCCAAGAAATACTTAATAGTTTGATCATTCTTTTGATGTCATTACCTAATAGTTTTAAGTGTGTTTTAACAATGACAAAAAATATTACCCCACAGAGCGAAATAAAAATATTGAATTAAGCTTTAATTAAAAATAAATAGTAAGCTTACATAAACAACAGTGGCAAGTTCACAACGCAGATTATTTTTGTCATCAAAAAGGCTTGCTTTCTTTGAGTTAATTCCACCATCAAAGAGAGTGAAAGACGTTCCAAAAATATTAGACCTATTCACATATAGAAGCACCAGAAAATAAAAATACATATATATATACACAAACACATATGAACATTTTAAATAAAACTGAATAGCAAAATAGGTCAAATTCTGTTTCTTTCATTCTTATATCAGATTATAAAAGTTGCACGGTTAAGTTTCTTTTGATTTAATTCTATTGGTGGTTCATTTAGGGAGAGTAAAGTTGTCTTGAAATTAGTAGGTAAAAATGAAAAATTAACCAATCAAGCAATGACATTGACTACATGGAGATTCTAGAGATTGAGCTCTTCCTGAAAAATGAAAATGGGGCTCACCCTTTTGAAATTTTAGTAGCTGAAGCCCCTTCTCCTATGTGAGGTAAACTCTTTCTATATATGTTTTATCAGTTTGAATTTGAGCCCAAAAACTCTCACATGTTAGGTGACTGCTCTATCAACTGAGTTAGTGGGTCAAGTAATAAGGTACTGCTTTTTTAACAACTCAACCTACCACATTCTTCCTCTCTCACAGACAAGGTCTGCTCACTGGTCTTATCTCAGGGTCATGGGGTGACCACTAGTTCAGAAGCAGTTTTTCTGTAGTAATTTAATATTTTTTATTTCCTCAGCTTGGATTCAAATTTGCAACCTCTTACAGGCTAGGCAAGTGCTCTACCAACTTGCTAATAGGACACTTTTTTTTTAAGAACACATATGTCCTAGTAAAGTCTGTCACCACCAGTTTAATGAATGACATCACATCCATTTCAGCTCTGTTGGTTTGTGTGAGTCAAGTGTGTATCAGCAAAATTTATAACAATTGGGAATGTCAATGACTATGTATGTAACTTTGATTAATGATACTTACATTTTATTATTTTACATCAGTAAACATCCTTTTTTGTTTATGCTCAGTCAATGCAAATTTTAAACAACATTACCATACAGAGAAAAATTAGTAATATTGAATTAAGCTTTAATTAAAAATAATTAGTAAGCTTACATAAACAACAGAATATGCATAAATTGTAATGTCCTGTTTAAACAACAACACAAGAGACTTACCTGTAGAATAACAGCTGTAATACATTGTGGAATATAATTCATGATTAAATGTTATGATTGCTATCTACAGTATTATAATTGGTAATATTATTAATATATTATTTGTTTGTTTTTTAATTTCGTGCAAAGCTATCTGTGCTAGCCTTCCCTAATTTAGCAGTGTAAGACTAGAGGGAAGGCAGCTAGTCATCACCACCCACCGCCAACTCTTGGGCTACTCTTTTACCAACAAACATTGGAATTGAACGTCACATTATAATGCCCCCATGGCTGAAAGGGCGAGCCTGTTTGGTGTGACGGGGGTTTGACCCCGCGACCCTCAGATTGCAAGTCGAGTGCCGTAACCACCTGGCCATGCCGGGTCTATTAATATATATTTTGAAATTTTAGTGGCTAATTATAAGCCAGGTCTAACCCAAGCTCACCCTCCCAGCCACCCTAAGGAAAGTGAAAATTTTGTGCATAAGTAGTTATTAAATTCACAAGCAAAGCTGTTTCTAAACAGAGAAGTTAAAAAGTGAGTATAAAAGCAAACTATGTTTCAAATATTTCTTCTGATTATGAATCATTATGCAATACTAGATAATAAATATTAATTTCTACTCTACATTTACACTAAATAACTACATCTATGAGTATATGAATTACATCAAACACAAAAAGTATATACAAGATGAACAGCTTTTCTGTCCACAATCCCCAAACAGTGATTCATTCTTCCTTGAACCTACCTCAATTTTCCCACAAAATAATCACCTCCTCGTGACATATCAATTGGATCCACTGATATTAGATAGTTTGAAGTTTTACTTTTTTTTCTCTTCCTCGCGGCAAGCAAGAAAATCTGTGGATAAAACTTGAACACTGAGACCATTGGGAATATGAAAATAATCATTCATAAAATGAATATCACGTAATGACATACACTATAAGAAGTAAATTATTAGAGATCCTTTAAATTAAGCATGACATGTTTTTACTTAATGCTTTTTTTCACACACCCTCAAAATATCTCTGTAGGGAAGTTTGCATCAAAAACTTAACATTTTTCAACCCAAAAACTTAAAAACACACTAGCTAACTTTACATTCACTTTCATATAAATATAAAACGAACAACTAAAAGAAATTAAAAGAACTATTCACTAAATGGAAATCTTTACATAGTGATAAAAACAAAAAGACAGATTTTTTTTCCACTAGTATAATGATAAAAGTTTTACATAAAACTAGCAAATTTAGTAACAATGAAAATATTTAGTCCAATAAATATATGTTTTTTTTGTGTATGTGTCTTTTTTTTTTCAGGATTACTCCCTTACAAAATATTCACACTGTGTATACTAAGTTTACATAAATGGTGAAATTATTTGATTTTTAGAGAAATTGTTTAGGTTTCTAGAATTAAAGTTAATGAATTAGACTGTTGTAGTAAAACAGAATTAGAAGGTAACAAGTTTACATTCTTTTACATTACTATTACATCTCTTCAATAAGTTATTAGAACTTAGGTGCTTCAATTTCAGTTTGTGTGTTAAACATCATTGGTACTGTGAGTCTTGGCTAAATGAATATTATACTATGAAGGTATAATTTGTATAATTTTTACAGGTTTTCTGAATAAGATATGAAAATAAACAATGGAGGGGTTATTTTATTTGTCAGGCATGAAATAAGTAGTATTCAGAGGTGTGATACCACAAACAACAGCAAAAATGTAAAGTAACTGGGTTGAAAATCTTAAGAAAAAAAAAGAGAAGAAAATACTCAGTGAATTTTTCTCAAGTCTCTGATAAGATCATTGACAGTGACAAGAACTAACATGGTTAATTATACATTGCTTACTGAAATTTACACAAGTGTCTGATCAGATCAGTAACAGTGATATGAACTAATATGGTTAATTATATTGTCAGAAGAAACAGGTACTGTTATTATGAGAGAGCATAATAGTAATTTAAGATATAATGACTGGAAGTACATATTCTGTATGTGCAACTGAATCACATTTTGTGATTGTTGGGAAATTTAATGCTTTCTAGCTTGGCATTTTAAATAACTCACTAGAGAAGATGAAATTGTACAAATTGTTTTATGTCTGAAAAATAATAGTTGGAAATGTTCTCAAAAAACAGTTGTATATTAGTGATTATAATTAATACTTGTTCTGTCACCAATGTAATGTACCATGCCATACTACAGATTGAATCATAGTGGTGTGAGACAATGTCCGAAATCTTCATTGAATCCAATCAAACTGCCCTAGCTGAGATGCCACTTGAGGGATAGAAATGACCAACCTTGTAAGTTTCATACTATTGAAGCTACTTTACAAGAGAACCAGTGTTCTATTCCACCAGGTGTGAGCCAATGGTTAGTGATAAATATTAATAACAGAGACCAGGCTGTAATTATTGGCAAAAGCAAGCCTGTTGATATGGGGCTCAAGTGGCAGAATTCAACACTATCAATATTTAGTACTAATTACATGCATATATACTAGTGTCATCACAACTCACATCAACCTATAGTGTCACCACAGCTTACAACAACTTACTAGTATCACCAGAGCTTACAAGAACCTATTAGTATCATGACAGCTTATACAAACCTACTAGTATCACCAGAGCTTACAAGAACCTACTAGTATCATGACAGCTTATACAAACCTACTAGTATCACCAGAGCTTACAAGAACCTATTAGTATCATGACAGCTTACAAACCTACTAGTATCACCAGAGCTTACAAGAACCTATTAGTATCATGACAGCTTACAAAAATCTAGCTAGTATTATGACATTTCATACCAACCTATTAGTGTCGTCATACCTCATACCAACCTACTTGTGTCATCACAGCCTACAATTCTCAACCGGCATGTTTAGATGCATTTATAAAATACTGAAGTACAATATGTTGTATGAAAGATATTATGACTTTTCAGTGATTAAAACAACAAATATTAATAACGTATCTTAATATTTGTTGTTTTAATGCATCTAGAAGTTTTATTTTTTCCTAAGTATTAATTGATCTATTTTCTCAAATGAATATTTACTCTTTTTCCATTATCTTTTTCCAAGTGCAGAAAATATGTAGGGAAAAATCCTCGGTCCACCCCTTTGTTATCTCGAGTTATACGACATCTAATTGTCATTCCCCAGGGGCAGGGTTCATTAACAAATGCAGGTAGATTCTCCAACAAGTTTTCAAATTTACAGAAATCCACACTGGGCCCAGACACTTGTTTGTCTATCTGACTGTCTTTGTAATTTTTAGTTACATTTGACAATGTTGAGGAGTTCTGGACCTGTAAAACATTATACTCACAATTAGGAAAAAAAAAAGTTGTTCTTTATCAGTGGTTATACAAATAGGACTCATTAACTTGTGTAAACTAATTTACTAAAGAGTGTACAACTTTATATCACTTATTAGTTTTTTTGCAGATTAAGTGAAGTATTTAGATTGAAATAGAAAATTAAAAACTAGAGTGAGAAGTGATGAAGTAGGAGGCTTGAGTAACTTGCATAATCAAAAACTGCTTAACTGGCAATAAATAATCTTGAAAAGTGTTTTTACTTCATTGGATGAAGAGGGAGCAGATTGGTTCATGAAAGTGAATTAGTATTAATATATTTTGGGATACCAGAATAGGCATATACACTGCCACGAGTAATATTTAAACAAAATTAAGAGAAAAATAAAATAATAAATATGAGTCACGTGTACATACACACACAGAAGAGTATCTACATTGATCTATAAAGTTAAATGAAGTATATTAAGAGTTATATAAGTAGCTAGCTTTTGGTGCCATACTTTAAATTTGGATTACAATTTATGAAAATAATATTTATAATTTTAGCATTTTCAAAGTATGTTATCTTCTTAAGAATCTCCTTCTTTATACCAGCTCGAGAGACAAAAGTGAGTGACTATATTGTAAGTAAAGTTTGCAAATAAAGCAGATTGATAGTATTTAAATATACATTCATCAATGTAATAATATCCAAATAACTTACTCACTTAGTTTGGCATCCTACAAAAAAAATAAAATAAATCACTTTTACTGTAGAAAATAGCTATTTTCTTATTTCTTTGGTTGAGATGTAAATATTAATATATTTCACTGTTTATGTTTTCTATGAAAAATAACAACTCAACACACCCTTTCACTCACATCTTCTGCAGGTGCAACTTCACCTGATAAGGTGTTTCTAACCAAATCTTGACTCTCACCAAGGTGTAACTGAGCAACAGTGTGAGGATTGGTTGTTGGAAGGTCTGATTCACTTGAAAAAGCCTGAATAATTGGAACTCTCTCTTCTTCTTCATCATGATTTACTTGAGAAGGCAAGTTTAGCCGATCAAGCTTTTTCTTTAATTCTACAACAAACAAACAAAAATTGAAATAGATAGTCTTAAAAACTGGATTCTACTAGTATTATACTTGTCTAAAACATACTTAGGAAGCTTTGAGTTTGAAAACTGGATATAGAATATGTTGTAAAGATTTATTTTCAGGCTAACCATTCCAGGACAAAAACAGTTATAAAAAAAAAGAAATATTCAGTGATGTAGTCCCACTGGGTTGCGAGAGAATGATAACCCCTTATTTCATGTGTAGAGAGAGTGCTGCTCCTAGACTTCTAATGCAATTAGTTATCGTGTTGATTTCTCATATGCTCACATGTGGATCGATTATTGTGGAATATTTCATATCAAATGAAGTTTTATTATTAGTTGAAATTTCACGGACCATTTATATACTCCTTTTTCACTATAATAATATACCCCAAACACTGATTGTCTGATTCCTTAATTATTAAGTAAACATGGTACCTATATTGATTAACAAGTTTGATAATAACCTCTTCTTCCGCAGTTGGGGAGGGAAGTAAGGAAATTGTGAAGACTTCTCACTTCTAAATTTAGCACTACTTCACTGTAAATATTGTTACGTCTCCGTTCGTTCGTTAATTTTTCGTAAAAATTCTTTCCGAACTATCGGTAAAGTTTCAAATCCTTTCTTAAATAAAACTGGTTTATTCTTTGTGAATATAACTTTGCGATACACTTAATTTCAACAGTCGCGCTATAACAAACGCTATAATTCTCAACGAACGTCTCACGTGCCCAACAATATTCTCTCTGTGCTCAGTTCAATTACAAAATACCTTATTGCCGTCACGTTGTAACCGTCTTATATATATACCCCCAATCTAGTAGTCTCCCGACAATTCACGAAGGAACAAGATATTTCTAGAAGGAGGTGGCATGATTCTTGTCACGTGACCTCGTTGACGCAACAATGCCCCTCCTTAGTATTGTTCGTCCCGAACAACAGCCACTTACATTAAACTAATATTAATTGACAATAACTTAATTAAATGTACAGAATTTACAAACACAAAATTAAAAGTCAACAAAGTCTCCTAATTTTACTGGACGTATCTTCTTCTGTACTGGTCTCTGTCTCGTTGGCTTCTGCTTCACGTGGGGTTCATCTGATTCATCAGGAAATGTCCTATAGTCGGTAATAGTCACATCAGTGGTAGTAACTTCACCAAGAGCTTCACCATTTCTCTTCTCAAAACTGAGTATAGTTTCTTCTTCGATGGTGGCTTCTTCAGGTGGCACGTCTTCAGCAGCGTCATTTGTTCTGTTGTTCACTTCGTCCCAACTGAAATGCCCTGAACAGTGATAACACCAAAGCCTGTTGGCATGCACCACTTTTGGCTTACCTCGCCGATCACATTTTACCCGGAAAGTCACGTCTAAGAGACGATTCACTTTGTCATATGGGCCTTCCCATGGAGAAGACAACTTAGGAGACTTCCCTTTGGTCTTCCTGGGATTATACAACCACACCTTGTCTCCTGGTTCAAAACTGACTTCAGTAGATCTCTTATCATAAGATAGCTTCATCGAATCAGCAGATGTTTTCAAGTTTGAACGAAATTGATGGTGAATATCATCCATCCTTTCCGATAACACTTTCACAAACTCTGACACACTCTCAGGCAACTCTTCATAAGGTGGGAGTCCTGTTAACAGATCCACTGCCAACCGTAGTTCACGACCAAACATCGACTTTGCTGGAGTGTATCCAGTGGTTTTATGCTCTGCTGTCTTATAGACCATCAAC
>NW_013669747.1:41606-45054 GCF_000517525.1 Limulus polyphemus
GTCCCAATGTTGTATAAACTCAATTGTTTACAGCAAGCAGTTTTCGAGAAGCGTAAAGAAAAAAAAGTCTCAAGTTCTTCAAGAAATCTTTTACAAGGCATAACGATATAATTTTTGATGAAGAGGGAAAGGCTCATGTCAAACAATACTCCAGCTTCCCATCAGTTGCAGTGGTTCAATTGCAGCCAGATGTTATGGAAACTCAAAACGATGCAGAAAACGGATCTGAAATGGAAGTTCAACATGATGGTGAAATCGAACGAAAGGATGAGCATCAACATCAAATCGAACCTGAAGTTCAGAATACTGATGTTGACAGTATAACAGTCGCTAATGGGCAATGCATCCATAAGCCAAGCTTGTTCTTGATATGCAAGGAATATGCGGAGAAAAGGAGGACAAAGACCTTGGATTTACTGATGTCAGTGATACGGATGATACCGATAATGAGATTTATGATGATGATGTCACTGATGATGAGATAAGTGAAGCAAGTGATGAATAGAGTATGTCACCACCCCAGGAAATTATTACCCCTTGTAAAAAGATATGGCATCAGGTTGATCCGGTGGTCCTTTGTATTTGTGACTTTCACAAAATGCCAGTGAGGAGATTTTCCTGTTGCAAACTGTGCAAATAGTATCGTCACTGATCACCACAAGATTTGGAGTTGATTCATCATTCCCTCTTTTTTTTCCATCTGAGACGTGAGCACCGTATTTCAGCTGATGGAACTATTGTAACCTTGTTTGCAGTGTTACAGACATAACTGTGAAATGTAAAGGAAATTTTACAATTGAACTTTTGACCTCATAAACTAGAGGATTGTGAATTAGAGTCAGTTCACAACACATTATTTATTATACAGATACATAATTTAACACTTATTCCAACCAAATGCATGCATTCCTGGTTCATATGTTACCAGTATCACTTGAGAAACCTTTAGAACATTTTTTCATCTCACTAGCAAATACTCGCATGGCTATATACGATAAAAACAACTTCATACCATAAAAACTTAAACCACCAAAAGAAAGCATTGAATTTTTTATTTTTCACAATATAACAGAGAGGCCATTACAGAAACCTGAGGGAATTTGGTACTTCAACCTTGGTGAATATATTCTGGACATTTTCATTGTTTCTTTAAAAAAAATCAAGCAAAAGAATAAATTATAAACGAGTTATGAATGAAAATTGTACACATTCAGTTAGTTATATTGTTGTATTTCAGTTCTAAGTCATAAAGATCCAAGATCATGATTTAAAGCTTGCCCAGAATAAACAAGTTTTATTTCAGAAAGGACTTCTATCGGTAAAGCTTCTTAGGAAAGAATCTTTACGGAAAATTAACTAATGAACGGATACGTAACAATATATATAGAACAAAATTTTAAGTTTAAGTTAGTTGATGTATACAACTTAACTCGTTTAACAATACATCTTTATAATACAGTATAAATATCTTATATGTATATCACAGCTCTCTTTATCAAGTGGCCATTAGGAAACAAAAGTTTTGTGACGCAGCTTTAAATCATGTTCTGCTTCTGAATATAACTTTGCGATACACTTAATTTCAACAGTCGGTTATAGCGAAACGCTGTAATTCTCTACGAACGCTTCACGTGCTCGACTCAACAATACTCAATTCAATTACACACATTGTTCTGTCACGTTGTGACCGTCTTATATATACTAGACTAACACATATCTAGTAAACGCTAGATCATTCATGAAGGAACAGGATATTTCTAGAAGTCAATGACGTGTTACCAGCGTCACGTGACCTGCGTTGTCTAACAATATTGTAAAAACGAATTTTTAGTCTAACCATTCAAGGACAAGAAAAATTGTAGAAAAGAAACTGGCTAAGTATTCTACAATAAAAGTTATCAGTTATTAGAAAAAATAAGAGCCTAAAATACTGATTCAATATTTTGTTTAAAAGATCAAAAACTTTAAATGTGGAATTTTTATTGAACCTGTTTTATAAAAAATAAGAACTAAACACAAAATATGGAGATTTTACTTTATATTATGTCTCCCATTTAGTTCTTATTTGTTATAAAACAGTTAGATTTAATACAAGATCTTTATTTAAAATTTCTAACTCAAGTTTTAGATCTTATAAACAGTCTAGAATACTAATGCAGAAAAAGTTTTTCATTATTTATTTGTGGAAGAAGAGATATTTCCTGCCTGGCTTGGCAGGAAAACTATTTGAAATTAGTTTGTCCTAATGCAAGAGATGTGAACACGTTTTATCCATGGCTGTTTCCAGTAGTTTTTTTTTTTGCTCTGACAACTGCAGCAGTAATAACAGTGATGAGTTAGACATACTCTATGATCTTATGATATGTCTTAAACTTGATTTCATCTAAATATTTGACTTATGAAAGAAGAAGACTGCTTATGGCATACTTTCTTAATTAAAAACTGAAATGTTATAAACCAGCTCATTGTTAATGTTGTTGTTACAATTTCTGTTGTTGGGTAGGTTTGCTATAATTATTTTGAGAAAAAAATGTAAAGTCGATTAAAAGTAATGACAATGAAAGTGTATTATTTTTTGAATTATGGTCGTGCAGTGATTTTATTCTTTTGCTATTTGGGACGTATAAATGTTATAGTGTACACATGATCTGTATAAAAATACTTGCATAGCTTATACTACCTAAAAAGGAATACTAATTGTTTACTGAGTCATGCCATATTTTGTTCAATACATACGAGTAGAAATATAGATTTTCATACTTTTCACAATAATACATAATATTTCAACTCAGTAGATTTAATATTTCTATATACTCACTTCTTCTAAGTCCAGCTGGCCACATTCCTTGAGAGATCGAGAAATAATTGATTTTTAAAATGTTTCAGGCCCAACACTAGCACAAATCGAACTTATTTTACATAACCTGAGTTAAAAATCATGAGTGACACAGAGGAAGCATGTGAAATTTATAATCATGGCCCAAAATCAAGTGTCTTCAGCATCAAACAACAGCTTGTTTATTCCGATAGAGTGCTTCAGAAACATAGATGTACCATTTGTGTTGTTATATAACAAATTTTACAGGAAAACAACCGTCATCAATTGGTTCTGTTTCCATGACAACCCCTTCAAAGGATTGGTCCTGCTCTACCTACTTACGTAAATACAATTGAAGTTCAGCATAGCAAATAAGATTTCGTATGTGGCACACCTGTTCACGCAGACACAGAAAAGAGAAATCAGATAAACACGAGTCAAGATATGTGAATGTGAAGTATGCCCGCAAAAGTAACGAAATCGTATATACTTTTCACGTATAAATACATGCCAAGGTCAGTAGCGAAACCATAAAAATATTAGGTCGTCAAGAAATTAATATCGCTTTTTTTAGATGAAAAAACCCGAACAACTTATGTATCAAAACAAAACATTTATTAAATGAAAGAG
>NW_013669747.1:45532-65632 GCF_000517525.1 Limulus polyphemus
TATTATTTGTGGCTACAGAGGCGTTGTTTTCCTTCTTTGTATTCAAACAGCATTACACGCCGAATGTGCGTCTCGTCGTGTGTCATCACTATAAGGGATTAGAGTGTACTAAACTTTACACATTATATAGTCTACACTAACATGACGTCTAAGCGGTTCGTTTAACTATTATAAGTGATGTACGTTTTTTGGGAGGTGGTTAACGAAAGTGTTCCAAAACGCGACATTAATTTCTTGACGACCTAATACATGCCTTATTTCTGTTTCAAGTAAAAACACGCATGTCCGGCATGGCCGGGTGGTTATGGCACTCGACTCGCAATCTGAGGGTCGCGGGTTCGAATCCCCCTCACACCAAACATGCTCGCCCTTTCAGTCGTGGTGGCGTTATAATGTGACAGTCAATCCCACTTTTCGTTGGTAAAAGAATAGCCCAAGAGTTGGCGGTGGGTGGTGATGATTAGCTGCCTTCCCTCTAGTCTTACACTGCTAAATTAGGGACGGCTAACGCAAATAGCCCTCGTGTAGCTTTGCGCGAAATTCAAAAACAAACAAACAAGTAAAAACAGTACCTTTTGTTTGAAGCAAGCCTAACCGCGTTTTAATCTTTAGCGTATTGTATTTTAAACATATGTTGTTTTTGTATTTATCTCGGTGTTTTGATGCAATGCGTTATTCATTATATTAAATATTCAAACAGCATACCACTGGAACGTGACATATCAATTCAGTGTACTTTCAAGAGTGCGACACATATTTACATAAGTTTTGCAAGAAGCATAAAAATTAATCCCCTAACCTAAACGTTTTTATCTTCTATATAGTACGAAATTTGATGGATAGATGAATTATATAAAATCCGCACTTTGATTCTGAAGAAATAAACAGTTGAATTGAATAGCAGTACCATTTTTTCTATTCCTGTAAACTCCCAGTGGAGCATAGGGCCGCAACGGAAGTTTGTTGTTGCAGTTACTTGTAGCAGGTTGGTTTTTACGGGGTGGAGTTGCTAGGCTAGCCCCGCGCCCAACCCTCCTCCTGGATTTGGGACCAGAGGTTGGCATGTTTTGGTGTGACGGGGATTCGAACCCGCGCCCCTCAGATTACGAGTCGAGCGCCCTAACCACCTGGCCATGCCGGGCATTAGCAGTACCATACATCACCACAATTACAATGGGCGTCCACTTGTATTTTGTTTTTGTTAAGCTTTAAGATACATAATGGGTTATCTATACCGTGCATGTCGAATGGATCAAGCCCTGATTTTTAGCGTTATAATCCCTCACGCTTACCACTGAGCTACCAGTGTGTGGGGGGAGGGAGGGGGGACGTCCATTTACAAGTCTAAGAATACAGGATATCTTGATCTTAACAGAAATCTAGTAACGATTCCACAGTTACATTTATTTTATAGATTATTTTAATAAAAGGTAAAAGATGCTTGGGGAACAAAGTACATGTCTATCATTTTCATTACTTCGTTAAAGGCACATTTTGTTTGACGTGTAAGCTGAGCTACCAGTATTGTATATACAAGTTTCAATGTAATGTGGCTGAATCACCATTAAGTCAAATTGTACATACGAAATAAAGAGAAACATAATACTCGTACAATGAACTGTATATTCGTGGTTTAGTTTCTTTTACAGTTTACATATGTATAATAATTATGAGAGAAACAGTAGCTCTTATAATTTCCTATCATACGCTACAAAATTCTTTCAATTCGTGTTAGATATTACTGCTCTGGTAAACAATGGTACACAATTCTTCCAGTTCGAGTTAGGTATTACTGCTCTGTTAAACAATAGTACACAATTCTTCCAGTTCGAGTTAGATATTACTGTTCTGTTAAACAATGGTACAAATGTCTTCCAGTTCGAGTTAGGTATTACTTCTCTGTTAAACAATGGTACACAATTCTTCCAGTTCGAGTTAGATATTACAGCTCTGTTAAACAATAGTACACAATTCTTCCAGTTCGAGTTAGATATTACTGTTCTGTTAAACAATGGTACAAACTTCTTCCAGTTCGAATTAGGTATTACTTCTCTGTTAAACAATGGTACACAATTCTTCCAGTTCGAGTTAGATATTACTGCTCTGTTAAACAATGGTACACAATTCTTCCAGTTCGAGTTAGGTATTACTTCTCTGTTAAATAATGCTACACAATTCTTCCAGTTCAAGTTAGTTATTACTGCTCTGTTAAACAATCTTACACAATTTTTTTCAGCTTGGTTAGATAATGCTGCTGTTAAACAACATTTCCACTGTTACAGAAGTATTTACCTTAGTTACAGACTCACTAAATTATCTTTCAAACTATTTATAAAATGAATTCTTAACCCTAGAATTATCGGTGAGGTCAGCCTTTTAAGCAAAATAATCTTAAGCATTTGTGTACCATAATGGTTCATGACTTTGTTGACTACAAAGTCCTTGACAATGAATCATACAAAAAATGTAAACTAAACTACCATCACATTTCCAATTAATACCACTAATTGCCGTCGGTGTTCCCTGTATATTTTACATAGAAAATGAATGGTTCATAATTAAGTTTATTTGATCAGTTTTTTTAAAGTGACTGTAGTAACAGATAAAAAAGATTACGATAGAATATGTGGCGTCCAGCGGTAGTGAATGGGATAAAAACACATTGGTAAATTGATGGTTAATTTGCCAAGTGGTCAAAATTGACGATTCTAAGATTTTAATCCTAGTAATTGCTGGCTTCAAAATACCAATAATCCATACATGTAAGGTTAATATCAACTGTAAGATGTTCTTAAATTAAAATATAGTTTGTGCCTAAATGCTAATAAGTTAGACTAAAGCACTTAATGTATAGGAAAGACCATTTGTTAGAAGGAGCGTTTAACCGTAATACGTTTATGATAATTCTTTATATGGTTTTGTATTTTGTATAACGATTTTATTAATCAAATGCGTATATATTTCTAAGAGACAAGCGACTTGTGCATAGATTAACATGTCTTTTAAAAAATCCTAAATTTTAGAGATAGAACTGATCATCCAGACGCTTTTCTATCTGGTGAGGCAGCAAATGTAATTTGAGCAGAATTTATATAACCATGAAATGGCAGTATTCATGCATACTGCTAAAAAAAGAGAACATTTCACGCGCCCTCCCCTACCACCACCTCCTGTCACAAATGGATGGATCTCATAACCGAGAATAATGTTTGTTCGATAATGTTGAAGTTTAAAGGGAACCTCATAGCCTGGTCTTCTTGTAATTAATCCCCAAGGAGTATTAAATGTAATTTAATGAGGCTTCTGGTGATTAAACATTGGGTTTGAGCTTTATTTGGAAGCTTTATTTCTTTGTAAGTCTTTGTTTTATTATCTCGTTTCCAATCAACCATGTAATCGACCTTAATTAAAGTTCAAGCAACAGTTTATATATTTCATTAAGGCTCTAACCCATCTCAATTATATGGTTTACATCAGTAAAACGTTCGACTGTAAAGGACAGACTGAGGGTTTATAGACTTTCGGACATAATTGTCTGTCGAAGAGAAACGCAATAGAAACTTCGTACCGACTTTTTGGCATCAGTTATTTGGTTAAAATATGAGAGAAATATATACTTATATTTTAACTCTCGGCCACACTAGTGTAACACAAGACAAATAAAAAAATACCCATGGATTAATTTGCATAAGACCAGTCACAATACGTTTATATATAGTTGAAACAAACACACATACCAAAATACTTTGAAACACTGTTTAAACATTCATATGCGGAAGCTGAAGTGCGTTTGGTCAACTTGTTGAAGTACGCAAACATATACCGCAAGTTATAATCTTTTAGTCAAATTTAATTTTAACACGGTACACAGACGCATATGCCATAGTTTATATTGTTACGTCTCTGTTCGATTGTTAATTTTCCGTAAAAATTCTTTCCGAAGAACTTCGGCGATACAAGTCCTTTCTTAAATAAAACTAGTTTATTCTTTCTCAATACAACTTTGCAATACACTTAATTTCCACAGTCACTTTAACTTAAACACACGCTATAATTCACAACAATTCACGCACTTTACTTACGACTTGACTCGATTATCTGTCTCCCTATCTCTCTGTCTGCTAACCAATTAATTATCTCGCTTTATTTTCAGCACAAGAATAGAGGGCGTCTAGAATGCACTCGCCTCTTCATGAACCTTCTAGACACTTATCACGTGTTTCAGCGTCACGTGACCTCCGCTGTCGTAACAATATATTTCTAAACAAATACATTAAAGTTTTCTAAATCTAAAAGCCTTAATTCCTACTTTTGAACATCTTTTTTTACCACAATATTGTGTAAAATCTAATGAATTTTGTAAATAATAAAAGTATTTAAATAGACTGGAAAAGCGTGTTTTTAATATAATGAAAAACTAGTTAATCTTGTATAATTAGAAGAGCAGTATACTGTTATGGATTTTAACAACAGTTTAGGCCTATCCTTTATTTAAAACTGTGTAATATTATGTCGACAATTTTTTTCTCTGTTATTTTTTGAATCACAAACATTACGTAGCATAGCAGGGTTTTATCTTTACTTTTCAACTTGAACACAGTATTTTATACATTTTAAAAGCAATGTATGGGTTAGGGCCACCAAAAACAATTACTGAATCATAACACATTATTTTGATCGTATTGAATAAAGGCGAGGAAGTTAAGCACTCAAATTATGTTGTTTAAGGCGTTTAAATACACTATACAAGTCAATGTGAAGTCTTAGTGTAGTTTTGTAAAATCTAAACATAAGTTTTTAACAATTATGTTGCCAATCGTGTATTATCTGTAAATGGTTTCTTCTTACCTGGTTGGTCGATAGTTTTGACGTCATCATTTGCACGAGATGGAATGATCATTTTCATGGATCTTTGATCACCACGATTCCAACGAAACTGACTTGTCCCTTTCGCGGATCTTAGGTCGTCATCGTGTGAACGTGAGTGTTCAGTCATTTTTACTTCAGCATTTGCATGAGAACTGTCGGTAGTTTGCACTAATTTTAGGATGTTAACATTTCCATCACCTCCTAGCTCTGAAAATGACCTCACAATTTCTGATGTTGCTGTACCATCAGGGTTATCCGAGTTCATTGTGTACTGAAGAGGCCCGTCATAGCCTGTATAGATAATTAAAACAACTTATGGCTATTAACCTCCAAATAGGTTCTTGGAATTACGGATAAGGCCATCATAACTTAACTTGCATGGACCAATGAAATAGGTTAAGAGAATTAATACCCGATTGAGTTCATAGAGTTTTGAAATGGACCATTATAACTAGTATGAATCAGCTAACATATTGGGTTCATTCCAACAATAATTATTTTCAGTGGAGCTATGGAGTAAGGGAGAAATCTGCCATAATCTGCATGGTTTGATTAGGCTGGTTAACGTACCGAACGGGATTTTCTTAATCTGCATGAATCTTTAAAGTTAATGAATCATTCTAAATTTATGTAGTCTGATAAAGATCCATTATAATCAAATGGCCGATAAAATAGGGTTAGAATAATGCCAAACACAATTCATTCAAGATACAATGGAAAGATCCGTTGCAAACTCCTTCAAAAAGTACCATGGGTGACAGCCGGGTAAATTATCCCAGGGCCGCGTATTCAGGAGAGACCGGGCAACTTTGCCTCCTTGGCCTAATTTGGATGTCCAGTTGCATTTGTTTGTGTTGTTATTAAGCATAAAGGACTACCTGCGTTGTACCTCCTACAGGGATCATATCCCGATTTTTAGCGTTATAAGCCCTCAAGTATACCATTGAACCACGTTGAGAGAGGGGGGCGGGGTGTCCAATTATAATTCTAGAAATATAGAATACTTCGAACGTCACATGAAAGTAGTAACCGATTTTACAGTTATATTTAATTGTATACCTTGTTTTAGGTAAAGGGTAGATGTTTGGGTCCCGGTAAAATTAGGTACATATATGCCTTTTTCAATTCCCTGTTAAAGTTACGTTTTATTACATGTATAACCTGAGTTACCAGTTTTATGTATATGAGATTCATTCTGAATATGTATGTAGCCTAGTAAAGACCAATTATAATCCACTGACAGAGAAAATAGGGTCCAAATAATGCCAAACATAATTCATTCATGATGCACTGGGCAGACCCGTTGTAACTCGTACAAATTCGCATGATTGGTTCGAATAATTTAATATTAGCTCTTCTGACATCATATGTTCTCAATTCAAACATAGAAAGTGGATACGATTCTATTTGCGAATTGTTACATAAGATAAATCGGATTTGTTTTTTACTTTGATGCAAATGTATTTTCGAACACGTTCGACCCAGATAAACCAATATCAGAGTCAACCTTTTTTTATCTAGTAAAATCATTCACTACAAGATATCGACTGATGAAACAGTTTTAAACATAAACATTTGTCACTTACACAGAGCAATGCTATCATTGCTATTCCTCTGAATACTGTAGTCAGCCATCAAGGGCTTGACTTCTCGAATCAATCCTCTTTGGCTGTTACTGGATGTTGGTCGAATATCTGAAGCTTGGACCATTCCGAGAGATTGCCTCTTCTGTTTCTGTTTTTGCTCTAAAAGCTGTTTCTGTAAATTTTATTGGCATACATAAAGTCAATTTAATTGAATAACAAAATGAAGAAAAATGATAATTTCTATTGTAACATTCCGCTTAATGAACGAGATATCGTTCATACATACACTCCAGTCCATGAAAAACTTAAAATTCTTACCGTCAATATTTTGTTTTATAAAACTTTAAACCAACTTTTCATTTAAATTTTGATCACAAAATCTGTATATCATTCTAAGTCGAAAAAAATACATTTCGAAAATTGTAGCATTAGATTAAATGCGCGTTTATGTTTAGTTACATTAGAATAACTAATTTATCTAACTTCTTAACTTCCTCAGAAATTACATAACAACGTGTTAAAGCTGCATTTAAGCCACACGGAATAGTACTGGTGCAATTAAACTAGACTATTGTTCTCTGTTATATGTTGGATTCAGTGTTAAAATTGAGAAGGAGCAAAAAGAAATGCCATCCCCTTTGCTTAAAAGAAATATATTTCGCCCCCCTCCCCATTAAGAAAATCATGCGCATAGGAGAACGTTTCGTTTGTTTGTTTGTAATTTACCACAAAGCTACACAACGGACTATCTGTGCACTGCTCACCACGGGTATCGAAACCCGGATTCTAGCGTTGTAAGTCCACAGACGTACCGCTGTACCACTGAGGGGCGAAAACGTTACGAGAGTGGGAGTTTATTAACTGTTTCAGCTAAAACGGAGGCACGCGTGCAGAGCTACAGTCATACTGATTCTCCTTGTGCCAAATATTATCTCCATCATACATTGGTTTTTAGTTTGTTTTACTGAAAACTATAGTAAAATTTTAACTTTGATATAATTAGTGACTAATCAACGGTGTAATTAAATTCATTCTATATTTATTTATAAGACTGTATCAGTATAGTCTGCACTTATCTATTTATAGTTGTAAAGTTCCCTTCGTTAAAAAATTATAAGTCGAGCACTCATATGATACAAATTTTATGAGGAACCAAAATAAAAGAATCCACACCTGTGTCATAAGTTAACGTATTAGGGATGATCGACTTAATTAAGCAGATGTTCATGGCTTGAAACGTGCATAATAAAAGTGATGTTCTTTATGCACCGTATATTTTCTTAAGAAAAAATATATACATATGTATATTATAAACTGAATGAATAACTTCTTCTCTATTTGAGGTATTGACAAGTTCTCAATGCTTCATTTGATACCCTGTCAAAGGTATGTTTACGTTTAATTTTTCTCACTTCTATACAGCAGGTACTAGGGCATTTAAATTTAATATAATAGCAGAAAGTGTATGATTAATTTTATGATTCCTCGGTTACATCGCGAACTGATATTCGATTGACAAGGTTATGTACATTGCTTTCCTCCAGCCTCATCCTAAGTAGCAGCCTCAACAATATGCGAATTGTTAACTTCTAAAATTCAAAATCCTGTCCAACAATCATTAATAGGGATTGAGAACATTCTTTTTTTTTTTTTTACAATTAAGCACTACTCTTACTACTAGAATCTCTCATTCTGCAGCTAGAAGCAAGTGTGTTAATTCTGAAAAGTAGTTTTACTATTCACTATTAAATTTTTCCACAACAGTCCTGACAGATGTAAACTATATTTTTGTTTGTACTACAATGTACTACAAGTACCATTAAATTTATCATTTATGAAAGTTATTCTTATGTCTTTTGTCACCGGTTTGTATAACGGCTGCAAAACTCGTTTGAGTTCTCTCTCTCACCACCCACCGCCAACTCTTGGGTTACTCTTTTCTAACGAATAATAGGATTGTCTGTCACATTATAATGCCTCCACGGCTGAAAGGGCGAGCATGTTTGGTGGAACGGGGATTCAACCCGTGACCCACAAATTGCGAGTCGAGCGCCCTAACCATCTAGCCATGCCAGTTTCCAAATTTTAGAGCTAAAAAATGTGGAACTTATTCAGATAGTTCTTTAACATACCTTTAAAAATGAAAAGATATTACTATGAAGATAACACTAAAACTTTTCAAATTCTTGAGGCAATCCACTGATAAGCTGGGTTATCAACTGGTTTACTGATTTTTACGGACTTCATAAAAACATTGAATTTCTTTTTCACTGGATGATTATGTAAATATCTTGAACCAACGAAGCCGAAATACTGAAATTCAAAAGTAATTCAATATTTACTCACAACACGTGTAAGGATTCTTTCTCTCATAGTATCAAACAGACTAATATTAGTCCACTGCTGATTTGAAAGAAACAGCGGAAGTTTTCATAACATCTTTACGGAGTCGTTTCACATTTCCAAGAACATCTCAGTTTTTATTAACAATAATCATTAATTTTTTTCACTTTATGGCATCTTATTGGACTTTATCCTGGTTGCTCGGATCTGTTGTGAATCACTGACTTGTAACATTCGCCACATTGGAAAGAATTATACCCAGTAAAGTTCTCGTCCTATCCAAACCTGTCGTAAATAACTGCTTCCTGTCATCCAGCCCAATACGAATAAACACATAGTCCTGGGACTTATTTAAAGGACGAGTTTAGTTAAGGGGGAAAAATCTAGTGTCTCAATATTCCTATTTTCTGTTATTTATGTATGTACGTGTGGTTTTTTAAATAAGTCATTAATTGTTGTATTTTAAATTTTTATGCTATAATAATGTAATGGTTATAACCTTATAATTATATCTACCCTATAATGTTTAATTAGATAGACATTTTTATATGTCAGATATTGTTTTGATAAACGGAAAATCATGGTAATATATGTGATATTCAGTAATTTGTTTTTGATATCTTCTTTTGGACTACCTCCATAGATATGTATCGTGGTCATAAAAAAAGCCACAAGAAATCACAGTTATGATTATAGCTTAATTCACTTAAAACATGAAGTAGTTTAACACTATAAACAAATTTGTTAATGTATAGTCAGTTCAGCATAGTTTGAAATATTAATAATTAAAGTCCAAATGAAGATGAATTGTTGTCATAATAAATATAATAGGACTTCAATCGTCAGCTGGAGGTTATACTTGTTATCAACGATGCTTTTATCATATTCTCAATAACATTTGGTATAGTTCAAATACTAAGTTAGTTATACCCCATCCTTTTTTTAAGGTTACTCTCATTAATACTATTGGTTATTATATTTATTATAACTAATTGTAATCATTATTATAAAGATTATTTCGCCATAATTTTACCATAGTGCGGACACAGAGTTTTGGTTAAAATATGTACTTGGTTTGAATTTCGCGTAAACCTACACGAGGGTTATCTGCGCTAACCGTCCCTAATTGAGAAGTGAAAGACTAGAGAGAAAGCAGCTAGTTATCACCACACACCGACAACTCTTGGGCTACTCTTTTACCAATGAATAATGGGATTGATCGTCACATTATAACATTATAATTCGAACCCGCGACCAGCAGATTGCGAGTTGAGCGCCCTAACCACTTGGCTATGCCAGGCCACACATTTGGTTGTTGTTATGTTAAAACATTAATATAATTTCTGATCAAAACAAGCTGGCCACGCTAAAACTAAATTCGGTAATGAGTATAATATATATACTTAGTGTTTTTAATGTTCACTGGTTTACTATAATGGTTATTCTACATAGTACTAATTTGAATTTTATATTTTTTACCATAAAGATTATTTCACATTGTTAGCTTAGTTTATGGATTTAAGACTAACCTAAATCTCCTAAGCTTTACCATGATGTGGTACTTCTTACTTGGAAATTGGCCTAAACAAGTGTAACTTTTACCACAATGCGAACACAGTGTAGGTTTGAATATTTAATATACATACTTTCATTTTTCCTTATTTCTAACTTAATTTTATGTTTATTATTTTATTATAACGATTATTCGGCACTGTCAGCTTAGTTTTTGGATTTAAGGCTAACTTAAGCCTCCTGAGCTGGCCGAACCTCGTGAGATATTATTGGGTTTACGGGCGAAAATATCGTTAAAAGGAAGGTGCCAGACTGATGAAACAGTGCGTTATAATCATTATAAGTAGTTTAGTTTGAGCATTACATTTAATTAGCTATGCTCATTACTAGGTATGTATTTTTAGGTAGCTTGCTCTGATAATAAATTATTATTAAATAAATTGTTGATATGAATACCGTATAAAAAAGTTAAGTAGGAGAAGGAAAACAAAAAGTGATTTTGATTTACAAAAATATTTGAAACCAACAGTAGTCGTAACAGGCACTGTCTAGATAATGCAGTAAAATATATACGTAACAGTAAGTTAGCAAAGTGTGAGATTGTTATGACACTAATTCCACATAAGCTAACGTATACGTGTCGTATTATATGAGAGTTGATAGTAATTTCAACACACTTAATAGCAAAAGTACAACCAATGAAATCGTACTCTAAAAACCAATGAACAGCTTATGAATCGATAGTTCCATATAAAGTATACAGTGAAATATTGTATTTGATACAGAATATAGTGCAAGTTCTGCTTGAAATACGTCGAGAAACTTCATGTGCAACAATAAGTGTAAGAAACTTTGTAATGTTGAGAAATGTTAGCGTATTTAATTAGTTTTAAAAAGTAAAAAAGTAAGCGCTGTAACATAATCTTTTCGAAACATTATTTTCAGAAAACGAGAAAAATGACTACTCTTTAAGAAATGGAAATGCTGCTTATTCCCACGATGGAGAGAGAATGGAAACCTGAATCATTAGTAAGGATAAAAATAAATAAACCTTTTAAGTTCAGTAGTATCAACTTAATTATAAAGAAAAAATTTAGAAACCTCTCCTGAGATCAAACTCTTTAAGTTGTTGCATGCCTGTAAATATGACTAAGATTAATAGTCCTATTCTTTTGTATTTTCTTCATATTTTATATCTATTTAGAGTCTCAAGAAAAATTATATCCTAACACAATTTGTTTTCAAGTTTGCTTAAGACTTTCAAAATTTACCTTATGATATGTAATTTCCCCAGACCTCCTGAATCAGAAGAATACAAATTTTCTTTGTTTGATATAGACCAATGAGATTACTGTATGAATTTTGTTCATGGATACCTAGTTTAGAGTCTTGATTTTGATTGGACTCACTTTTTCCCATCCAAGTTACTATATCTTTAGTTTTATTTCCTGTTCTCTTATTTAGGTCATTTTTCTCTAATGATTTTGTAGTATTAAGAATATTGCTTCTTGTTTAGCCCGGATTTTGTGCAAATACTCTTCACTAGAAAAAATATGCACGATCTTTCTTTCAGATGTCCTTCAGTACTGAAATATCTTTACTTGTCTTACTCTATTGTCCTTTTTACTTCGATCAATAAGGCTGTGTACCATCATCTTTCTCAGATAGCTTTACAGCTGCAGAATAATTGTTCTAATTATATTTTATAGAAAGTTATATGCACTCTGCAGTTATATCAACTGTGATTATCGTGAAACACAGTTTTCATGCTCATCTATAGTTCTCCAAATTCTTGGGTCCGAAACACTATTTTATGCCGTAGAGTCAAACTATTAGTTCTTGTGAGAATGAAAACCTATGGGCATTTGTCTAGGAACGCCATGTATTTACTGAATACAGTTAATGTATTAATGGAGCAGTTTAATTTACGATGTATTGCTCGTTACAAGCCGTTAAATATGAGTAATTTCAAGTTCAAAATAATCATTGTTAAGATCTGGCTGATTCAACTTCTCTGAAAAAATTACATTTACCAAAAAGAAATACTCAGTAAAAAGTAAAAAAGAGCATATTTTACTTCCGAAGTATACAGTTTTACTTGTCGAAGATATATTGTTGTGGTATTGAACCCAGCACTACGTTTTGCGGGCACAATCACGTCAGACTTTTACATGATGCAGGATGACGTACGATGTTACAATGCCAATGATGTAATGAACAGCATAACGGTTATAGAGTGGATAGCAAGTAGTTATATCTTAACTCCCATAGAACCCAACATAGGCCCCCTCTCAAGGACGTGTACATTAACATCTACCATACGACACCAGGTAATTCAATTTGCACTGACTGAAAGATATGGCAGAATTTCCTATATCATCTTCTGCCAATTGATCAGAAGTATGCCCTATATATGTAGACTGTTTCAATGCCTGAAGGTGCATATATAGATTCTCCCCGTATCATATCACAATCTTCATGAAATTGGACATAACTAACGACATTGTACTAAGCATACGGTTCCTCACGATCTTTGGTAAAACCTTGATTTTTCTAGAAGAGTACAGTCGACCAATGTCACTGTAGCCATTTCCTGTGATCTGTTTTTTTCGGGGTTCTCTTGTGGGGAGAAACGAAAATTCCAGAAATTGGATCTATAGACCCCAGCCAGGCCCTGAAAAGGCCTGTTTGCGAATATTTTGTCGTTGTCGAACTATTTCTTCTCGTCTACTCATCAACCTTAACCGGAAATTGCCTCCTTCACCCCACGCTATGCCACGCTCATCTCACCAACCGCGCGCTTTAAGATCTTCTACTTATGGTGTCCAAAATTACCCCTCCAGTAGATAAACAATAATTACCTGTAGCGGGCCGAAGGAAGATTTATTTATCTTCGAGCACCCCAGATGTTTACTTCTCGGCGACCGACATATTTAATGCCGTTTGTAGATTTGTACTAATCTAAATCCCTGTCATGTTACTTGGATTCCGGTGAGCTCAACAAAACGTGCATAGCGGTGGAGTCAGCTGTTGGGCTGAAGCAAGTTTTCTCAACCGCAAGTGACTGCGTTAAAAACTATATATTTTTCTTATAATATTTAGCATATTAAAAACTTAAGTATTATATTCATATCTTGGAATTCAGTATAGTTTAACTAAACCAAATCTTAAACGTAACAAAACGTTTACATGCGAATATCATCATCGAAATGATTGGATTTTACTCCTCTTCTGTGTCGAAAAGTTATCCAGAAGGAAAACGTCTGATAGAACGCAGATCTCAATGTGCTATTTTCCTTTCATTCTAACACAATCTCTCACTTGAGAGCCTAAGGAAATATTTTTGTTCCATGCTGGATATATTAAAGTAGCGCCATTTATTCATCCATGTGGGAAAAAAGAGGACAAACGAATAAAATGAAGGTTTTTAAAATGTTGTTACTTGTATTTTTATCCAATGCAATGCAGTTCTAAAGAATCAAAGAAAGTACACAAAAGACAAAATAAAAAAAGTGTAGAATTGCAGTTATTTATGCTGGATCTGTATGAATTCAAAATGGAGGCAAATATAAAAACACTAAAAGAGACAACTTTTGTTAAAAATCATTTCTATAATAACGGGAGCGAACGCGTAAAAACTGTTTGTCCTCAACTTTCAAAACTTCCACTGTATGCTTTAGAATTACATTACTTGATGTGCAGCATGATTTCTAATCGCTGTTATAATGGTTTTGAAAATTGTTGTTACTTGCGGTGAACAAAGAATTTATTCTTGCTTCAATAACAGAACTATATAACCAAAAATGTGAATGCCGACTATAACATGTAGCCTTCTAAATGTAAGCATGAACAATATAGCTCCTGCCTGTACTTTACAAGCGCCCCCCAGTGGCACAGTGGAATGTCTGCGGACTTATAACGCTAGAATCCGGGTTTCGATACTTGTGGTGGGCAGAGCCCAAATAGCCCACTGTGTTGCTTTTTGCTTAATTTCAAACAAACACACTTTACAAGCGTTACCCTTACACGACTTAATTTTATAAATATGTTACTTTACAATATTTCATTTTATTTACTTTTTTTAGATTCAAAATCACCTTTTAGTAAGTGTCTTATCATATTTATGTATAAAAATTGTATTCCGACTCAGTTTCTTTTAACGTTGTGTTCAATTTGGAGAGATTTAACAAACTTCTGAAACTGAGAAAATTAATTGTTCCTCTACAACACTTGAAACCGGATATCCCATTATACACGTACGTAATTTATTTGAAAATCAAAACCAACTCTGAGAAATAAAGTGAAAAGAAAATGGAAATTTAATTGCTACCGATATAATTACTCAAGGTCTATCGGTAGTGTTTGTTTTTATATATGGACTTATCATGGTGATATATAATTCTGCTGCGCGTTTACAGATGAACCTTGCTTCAAAGATTGTAACTTTTTTTAAGTAGTGATCGGAGTTTTATGCTAAATAAACAGACAATAGCAGAAGCGTTATTAATTGTCGTCGTTGATTATGTAATGTTTAAACTGATGTAAGGATGTAAAATTATGCAACATGAGAAATCCAACGAATCAGTCACTTTCATGGTAACAGCGAGTGCAGCAGTTATTAAAACGTATATTAAGGTGAACTTGCTTAAATAGAGTGGGTAGCATTTACAAGATTTGATAAATAACTGTAAAAAATTAAAACAGTTTTTGCCAGCAGATGCTACTAACAATTTACATATGATTTATTACCAAAAATTTATGGGCGTTAAAAAATATAGTAGAGCTACGAAAAGAAAACTTACAATCTGTATGACATAAAGAAAAAATAAACTCTGTCGATTAGTATATATATATGTGTGTGTGTGTATGTTTGTGTGTGTACATATATATATATATGTAAAGAAACAATATAAAACGACTTTAAGAATAGTTAAGAAAATAATATATATATTTATGTGTGTGTATATATATATATATATTAGTGTTATTGTTTTGTTTATAATGTTAATAACCTATACACAGCTTCATTACGTGTAAATTTTTATTATCAGTTTGGCCGGGCATGGCCAGGTGGTTAGGGCGCTCGACTCGCAATCTGCGGGTCTCGAGTTCGAATCTCCGTCACACCAAACATGCTCACCTTTTCAGCCGTGGGGGCGTTATGATGTGACGGTCAATCCCACTATTGGTAAAAGAGTAGTCTCAGAGGTGGGGGTGATGGCTACTTACCTTCCCTCTAGTATTACACTGCTAAATTAGGGACGGCTAACACAGATAGCCTTCGTGTAGCTTTGCGCGAAATTCATAACAAACAAACAATTATCAGTTTGAATACATAATTCTAAGGTGCTTAAATTTTTATTACTTGGTGTAAGCTGTATCTTGAGAACTACGAACGTTAATAAAGTATGTTTGCCAGGAATGAATTATTTCGGTCTTGGTTTTACTACGACGATCATTAGGTGAATTTAACCTGTGAACCATGTTCACCAAAAGTTATTTATTTCTTTGTTTGTTTTTAATTAAGCACAAAGCTACACAATGGGCTATCTGTTCTCTGCCCACCACGGGTATCGAAATCCGGTTTCTAGGGTTGTAAGTCCGCAGACATACCGCTGGGCCCCTGGGGGGGGGGGCAGTTATTTATTTATTTACTTCTTGGTTTTACTACAATGACCGTTACCATTAACTTAATGTTCTCTGTAAGTTAATTATTTCTGTCTTGGTTTTACTACAGTTACCCTTACCGTCAAGTTAACGGTGTCTTATCGACCATGCATCTCCTTCTGGAACATAAGATCTTGCCTAAATCTCTTGCCTTCACAAATCCTTACGGTATTGATTTTTATGAAGCATGTTCTCCAGAAGTAAGTTACTATCCCAGCGTTACTAGATTGATTTTGACCTTTAAAGTCTGTGAACTTTAATTTCATAATATTTCATTACGAAATTAGTATTCAATCAGTAACAATAAAAAAAAATTACGTTATACTGAGGGATTATTATAATGTCTTCATTGGTGGTTAAAAGGATTTCTAATGGAAGAATAGCTAGATAATCAAAATATTTAGGCTCACTTTAAACTGCAAAATTTCCAGTAATTTTAAGCTTTTGTGTTGTTGTTGTTGTTGTAGTACTAAATAGAAACTTACACTTGTTTCACAAACTGTAAATAATAAAATTTTAGCATGAGTGAGAAAACGAAACATGCTTTTTGAAACATCCATATTATGTCTACAAAATCTAGTTGAAACAAGCGAACTAATAAAATGAAGGAAGGAAAAGAAATGTATTGTGATATAAGTTCTTGTTTGTTCAGTATAAAATTAGAATCAATTAGTTAATAGAACAATAACAGAAACTTTTGCTGCTCGTGTCTTTCATTCAAGGGAAAGGCAGCATCAGTGAATGATATAGTGAATTGTATGTTTGTTTGTAATTAAACACAAAGCTACATAATGGGCTATCTGTACTCTGCCCACCACAGGTATCGAAAACCGGATTCTAGCATTGTAAGTCCGCAGACAAACCGCTGTGCCACTGGGGGGGCTAGTGAATTGTAAGCCTATGTATATAAAGAATAATTTTTCAGACTATATGTACATAAAAACATAATTCGCATTACTGAATAAAATGTCACTCCATTGAAATTTAGTATTGCAATTAAAATATGAAAATTTCATCGAAAAAATATTAATATCTAAACCCTAAAAAGCTGATAAATTTCTTATGAAAAACCTGTTCATTTATGAATTGTAGAATAACAGTTATTTAAAAATTCCGTTAAACTAATATCTAATAAAAACATTTTGGCTAATTTTAGTGTAAAATGAGATTAAAATAACTGTTATTCGACAGTATCAATATACGGTATTGGACATAATTATAGAAACGCGCAGGTGATATAGATAGAGGAGTCACAAATAATGAATTCTTTCAACTTATCTCTAGTACAATACATTATGTAAGAAAATACGAAAAAGATAATAAGTGGTACAAAATATTAATATTTTGTATAAATTTTACACAGAGAAACGCGTTTGTTTTTATGCAACCATGTGTTTAACAATGTATGAGTTTTTAAATGAAATATGGTTTCAAATGTTCTGTATTACTGTTTGATGGCCGCTTGGCCTTCTTAGTTTCCAAATAATATCATAGAACCTTAATAATACTCACATAGGGACTTTGTGCAGGCCAGGTCCTGTTTGTGAGTGTTCCATTGGCCTCTTTTTCATAACGAGGTGTTGTTTCATTATATTTGCTGCTTGTTTGGGAATTTCTGCCTAATAGTTCTTGTTCTTGAAGGAATGACACGACGGATAACAATCTCTTTGTACCTCTCACCAGTCAAGGTGCCATCAATTCTGTGTACATATCTAATATAATTGGCTGAAATTTAGTGCATACTTGTGTTGAATCAAAAATATGCTTGATTATAGGCGTTGTATGTTGATTGGGACACAGTTATCCTCTCTCTCATCGAACAAACTATTGTTGACTGTCGCCAAACAACTCTATCTATTTTTCTTTCCATTGTTTGAAGTCTGTTGTCCATTTCAGCCTTGTGGTTTGGCTATCTCTCCTATGCAAATATTTTTCAGCAGCTACACATCCATTGAGGCCAGTTTGTGCTAACGTGTATCTCATTGTTCTATAGGTAATATTCACAACTAGGTACTTGGAAATATATCTACTGGTTCTTCGTGTATCAGTTTCTAATAATACCCTAAGTTACTTAACATCACTTTAGACCAGTTTAGGCTTTCTACTTCGACGTTTACCGGTATATCATCAACAGTACTAGTTTCGTGTAATCTCTACAGAGTTTCCACGTATCTCATTCTGACACATAACATTTCACCTCAATCTGTCGTATGGAGCAGCCGTCATCATCCATAACTTTGTTTTTTACTCATTTGTCATGTGGCGTTTCTGTCTTCAGAGCCACGAGTACATTCATCACACTACTGTTGGGAATAGTATCACTACCTGTGCTTCTATAGGATTTACGCTGGTGTGACACTGACTGGTTCGTTGGATGACATACATTCACAGTGTAAACTATCAAAATGTCACGGTACTCTGGTGCAATTCATTTACATACAAGGGAGTAATCCTATAATGTTTGGTTTTATACTCATGTTATTCACCGTTTCCATATCTATTTCCAATATTGTATACAAGTATACAATTTATTTTTTTACAGACTATACTTGAAAAAATGTATTTACATAACAGGCAAAACGTTTAATAAACACTTAAAGATATAAAAACTGTAGTTACATGATATATAATATAAACTAATATATATAAAAACGTGTATATACATTTATTTTTGTGGTAAGTACATAAGTAATTAATCCCTTTTTTCAAAGGTAAATCAAACAATATCAAGAAAAATGATGTTCGTATTATCATATAACATGATCATGTGGCAAATGCCTTTTTTACGTGTTAATTAAATTCTAGCTGTTAAAGTGGTGAAGACATTGTATGTAAAAATAGGCGTAAGGGGAAGACTGATCTATTTCACTATGTAGAAAGCTAACGTATATCAATCGAAACTTATTTCAAGCCATAAAAGTAATGGATTAGGTTAATTTTAGGATAATTAGTAAATAAATTTCCATAATTCTAGGAAGTTTGATTTTATAGTGTAAAATAGACAATACTGTTTGTATTAGCTAAATTAAAGTAACAAATAAACTACTTTTTGGGAACAAAGTATGAGCATAAAGACCAGGAAATTGGGACTGAAGAACAAACATGAAAGCGTCGAAACTAATTTCGTAGTCTTTGTGCTAGTATTTTGTTTCAAACGGGTGATTTCTTTTACGTTAATTTAACGGTATAGTCGGGTTCACACTACCACAATAGTCACTGATTACTCTACACAGTTATAGCGACTCTGAAAACTTCAAGTTAAAAAGTACGTGACGTTAAGATTCAGAATCTATTAGTTATGTTGCGTCAGCGAGTCACATGACCACTGTGGTGCCCTCTAGTTTCTAGAACTATCTTGTTCTTTCAGGAATGCTCTAGTAATTACTAGTAGGGTAGGCTGGTATATATAAGAGGGGAAAACGTGACGCGGGAGGTAATGTGTGTGTGTGGATAATGAGTAATTGAACTGCAGTCACACGGTATTGTTGAAGTTAACGTTCGTTCGTTATAGTGTTGTTTTAGCGCGAGTATTGAGATTAAGTGTATCGCAGAGTTATATTCGGAAAGAATAAACCAGTTTTATTAAGTAAAGACTTGTGTCGTTAAAGTTTCGTTGGAACGAAGTTACGAAAAATTAACTAACACACGGAGACGTAACAGTTATTTACAATTTTCGAGTGAGACGTGAGTCAAAGGATTTGCCACCTAAACCTTTATTAATGATGCATTGCTCTTGTTCATTGGTTTACCGATAGGCAGTCAAAGCTAGAAATATCTTTGTTTGATTTCATGACTTAGTTACTGAAGAGTGATCTTTACTTTAAGAAACCGGAATATATGTGTAGAGATAACACTTGATAAGGCTGATTTAATTACTGAAGAGCGGGCCTTTACTCCAAAAACAGTTGATATGACCCTTTCGTAATTACTGAAGAGTGGTCTTTACTTAAAGAATAAAATATATATGTGTAAATATAACAGTTGATATGAGGCTGATTTAATTACTGAAGAGCAAGTCTTTACTCTAAGAAACCGGTATGTGTGTGTGTAAAGATAACTGGTAATAAGAGCCTGTCGTAATTACTGAAGAGTGGTCTTTACTTTAAAATACGGGTATATATAT
>NW_013669747.1:65642-73418 GCF_000517525.1 Limulus polyphemus
GAATAAAATATATATGTGTAAATATAACAGTTGATATGAGGCTGATTTAATTACTGCAGAGCGGGTCTTTACTCCAAGACGTTGTACTTGTTAGCTCAAGCAAAGAAAACGTATTTCAACAGCATTATCTTATATTCGACAAGTTTATCCTTCAATCATATAATTAACATTTTAGCTCCTCCCTTACAACAAACCTAAGAAACTACATTACTCAAACTAATGATTAATTTAATAAATACTCCAAAGGGAGAAAATCTGAATCTAATCCTTTCCTCTTGTTTATCAATGGAATTAATTGGAACAATTGGATTAATCACTCTTTCATATTATTCCTAAGAAAAGAATAGTTTTGTGATTGTTTATCTATAATATTTTTAAACTCAAGACTTTATAGAAACAAACAGTTTGGTGTCGATCTCACAATTGTCTTTTAATTCGGCAGCACATAAACTACTGAATCACATGTAACAGTGCTGACAATTGGAAGATGGAACCTAACGGTGTTCAACTACATTTATAGAATTGTGGATTTATAGAATTAACACTTGTGACTACGTGATGACTAGATACTTGATGGCTGATTTATGGATATCTTGTACAAAGATAGACGTACATACTGATAGACTGGTGATATCTGACTCCAGGTGGCTGAAGGCTTATAACGCTAAATATCCGGTTTCGATATTCACGGTGGGCAGAGATTTGTGCTTAACAACAAATTAATTAACCAACTGTACCTAAGGACTTAACACTTTTACACCTCACGACCCATTCGTTAGTAATCTAAAGTATTAGGATTTCTTAACCTCTCAAAAGTTCTTCAGTTTTCAACAGTTTTGAATGATTTTGCAGTTTCGAACCACCCAGAAGCAGCATATGGTTATTACTATTGAGAAATATAAGAGATTGTAATCAACTTGTCAGTTTGTGATTTATTTAACTTTACTGGTGAACCAATCAGTTTCATTGTTTTGCTTTCTACAAGCTGTCAACAGACGCATAGTTTGTTAATGTCAACACTTCTGGTTCTTTACATATGGTTTTGTTGAATAAAATTAAAAGAACACGCTATTTGGCGTTTTAATATACCGAAATGTATCTAACCATCCGTGGCTCACTTTATACCTGTTTTAACGTAAACATCACGAAGACAGGAGTATTTTTAATGGTCGATACGTTTCACTCTATCAAATTTTCATCACATGGTAATATTCGTTTTCATTTTTTTTATATAAGTAGTTGAAATAGAAGCATAAATGTAAACTGAAAATAAAAATGAAATTAAGATAGCTAAACATTGTGATACTGTATATTATTAATGATTCGATAGATTAAGCGAGTAATAAAACCAATGGAGTTCAGCGTTTTGTCTTAGTGTTTGTGATTGTTTTCCTTTTGTCAGAAAATGGTATGGTATCAATTTCATAGTTTATACGCCGTTTTAAGGATTCTAAAGTAATCACTCCAACTACTAATTATGCATTCAAAGCTCGGTATGCTCACCTGCTCTTACGTTCACTAATTCACAAGAACGTACCATAATAAATCCCTCTTATATTCACTAATTCACAAGTACATGTCATAGCAAGCCCCTCTTACGTTCACTAATTCACAAGTACAGTGTACGTGTCATATAGTAAATCCATGCCCATATATGATGTCTTACTTAGAAAGAGATGGGAGTGATACGGTGGAAGTGATGAACAGAGAGTAATATATATGTGTAAACTGCGAAATCTGTACCAATCCCCCTGTAGCTAAGTGCAGAACAAATACTAAATTATGAACCACCTGAATTACATTGTTTTTCTATCTTGTGAAGAGCAACAACAACAAAAACGTGTATTGGTTTGTTTGTATAAATGTGTGTGTTATATATTATGTTATCCCATTATTTATACGGAGATTAATTAAAAAGTAAATAATCACATGAAGTAGAATTGTAACTTTGAGAGAGAGAAATTTCAGTTTATGGTCTATTATCTAAAGTTTTCACTTGAGTTTTTTGCTGATTTGTTTTTAAAGACCAACTTTCCATTAACATTGTTCTGATGAACGTTTATTTTCTCTTTTCTCTGAGCAATTCTACCTATTTATATGCTGATTGCGTACTTTTTATTTGTTAAATTAACCGTGTAAAAAGTGTAATTTGGAAACTTAATTTCATATTCAGCTATTATAATAATGTGAGAATCTAAAATCCAAACTCTTAACCACATTTTCCTTAATGGTGTGTAAGAAACTGAATTCCCAACTCGAAAAACCTTCCACAATGATGTGAGAATCGATATTCACAAACCCCTAACTATTTATTGTTTGGTGGTGTAAGATAATTAAATGTAACTCTTATTCATGTTTCCACGCTAGAGTAGAACTGAATTTCCAAACGTATATCTTTGTCGTCCTTTATGAGGTAAGAACTTGAATCCCTAAACATTTATTTGTTACTTTCGTGATTGTGAAAAAGCCTGAATTCCCGAAATCTTTCCGCCGTATTTCATACTGCTGTAAGGAGCTATTGAAGTTTTCATGATAGAGTGAGAACCTGAATTCTGACACTTCTATCAATATCTGCCATAAAATCTTACATGTCTAATGAAGAAATTCTAATAATTGATCTTTAAAATTTGTTCGATATCAGGAATCTAGTAGGTTTAAATATTAAACCCAATATTCAGAAAGACAACTAAAATACCAACATCTTATTCAAGTTATTTTGACACAAAATATCAATCGATTAACCAACCCATAAAGTTTTTAAGCTGACATTTTGTTATGTTATTCACATTAAATAGCCAGAACATGATGTTGATGAGTTAGATAGGTTTGACTGGCATACTTAGCTCGTTATTTCCATTAAGATGAGAAAACACGGCTGTATCATCGCCATTGTTAGCTATTTCAGATCGTGTGTTTAAACCAGTGCGTTATCTCATTTAAATTCGTTTATAAATTTTTATCAGAAGTAGCTGGATTGTCACAGCTACTGAAAGGTGACTTCAGAACAAATAACTATCATATCTGGCTTTTAATAAAAGTTAAAAAACGAATTATATTGAAAGCTCATAGATATCATCCAAACAATAGGATATTTGTTCGATATCACAGCAAAAAATGTATATTATATTTACACTCTTGATTCTTAACAATCCCTAAGGGACTAGATTATAAATGTAGTGTTACAAAAATATGATAGGCTTAACATAATGTCTTATGACATGCATAATTAATTATAATCATGCTTCGTCAGCTTGTAACATTGGTTGGTGTAACAAATGGCCTATATGAGTAGTGTTCCCACCATTATCGTGTTCATTGTATCCCAGCCGATAGGAAGATCTCTGGATTGAGCGAAACGCATCGATGGTGTGGTTGATATACTATTAATTTATATTCTTCTAATTCTTGAAAGTCCCTATGGGACTAGATTAAGAATGTAGTGTTAACTCTTTAAGAAAGCGAAGAATGCCCCGATCTGGTAAATATATACAAATATCGTATATAACGATTTAAAAATGAGAATCACATTTAGTCTTACAAACAGCGAGACAGGTTGTTCACTCACTAAAAGTTAAGTACGTTGTCAAAGAATTAATCATGGTATGGAGATTTAGCAAGTATTCCAACACTATTTATGAGTAACGTTTTGAGTGCGAAGAGAATAGGATATACTTAACTATCTTTTCTTTCTTTTCTTTCCCGTTAAATAAACTTATTAACTCCGGTAAAATTCATCAAATAATATTTTATATTTTTTGGCTCTAGGTAACTGTAAAGGCTGAAAGTTAACTTTTTCAACGATCATGGTTTAGAATCAATAGTATGTAAGCATGAAAAATGCGTACCACGTATATCCATGTCAGACAGACATTCCATATTAGTTTGATGTCATAAAGAAAACACCTGGATTGTAATTTGTTTAAAACATACTAAACACATTTCTCGAGCACCCAATAATATATGAGGATCATGTCTATAGTCAATTTAAGATGTAGTACTGTCTGTCCCTTTATACAAGAGGAACATGTCTAATGTCAATTTTAGATGTAATATTATATGCTTCTGTAGGTATAGCTCCTCCTACGACAGAGTAGCAGCATGACCTCATATTCTTAGTAGCGCCTACTACCATGTAGAAGCACGACCTCGTATTACTGAATCTCTTTCACCACGTAACTGGGTGACCCCATATTATTGAAGCTCTACCACCACCTAACTGCATGACCCCATATTACTGAAGCTCTACTACCACCTAACTGCATGACCCCATATTACTGAAGCTCTACTATCATGTAATTGTATGACCCCATATTACTGAAGCTCTACCACCACGTAACTGCATGACCTCATATTACTCAAGCTGAGTATTATTTCTTGACACACAATCTGAGGGTCGCGGGTTCGAATCCCCGTCACACCAAACATGCTCGCCTTTTCAGCCGTTGGGGCGTTATAATGTTTTCCTGACAATCCCACGATTCGTTTGTTAAAAGAGTAGCCCAAGAGTTGGCGGTGATGACTAGCTGCCTTCCACCTAGTCTTGCACTGCTAAATTAAGGACGGCTAGCGCAGAGAGCCCTCTTGTAGCTTTGCGCGAAATTCAAAAAACAAACAGATATAAAGATGCCAACATAAAAAAAAATTCTGGCGGGCATGACAGGATTCACATTTTCCAAACACTACGGTTTCAGCTCACATGGTTAGCTTTTCCCCGGATAAACGTGTAATTGAAAACTGCACCATATTAAAGATGCACTCGCTTGTAAATGTTTTATATCACATATAATATAATGTGTTTTGAAAACTTATCTTCTTATAATCATGTATGTCGCCTGAGGAAGAAGACAAACTGAATGTAGAAAGATTTGGTAACTAATGTAGAAAATCGCTTTATCGTAGGAGTTTACGAGACAATAGCTAGCAAGCTAAAAACATGATTGAATCTATAAACTTTATAGACTTATCACTTCGATACATAACTTTAGTAATTATTGTGTAACATTAAACGTATCGTACTGATAAACTGATTCTAACATTCCCCAACTCATATAACACTTACACACTTCAACTTACATATAAAGCTATGTAATAATAACAAATATCGTCTGAATAACCTTCTCCCGGTAATTAACAGAAAGATTTACCTTACCAAAGCTACGAATTTTTATTCTAGTGGTATTTTAACCCTTTCAGCACATGAACCACTTGAAAAAAAAAAAACTCGAAAAGTTGCATTGCAAAGTCAGTGAGCTAAATTTTTCATATTAGGAAGTTACATTAAATTCGTAATATTTGTAAACACTGCCTTAATTGTGATTACCGCTCTAACGTTTGAAATTATTTGTACACTAGAAACTTCAATAAAACACTGCAAGCCCCTTTAGTTCGTGCTGGCGACAAATGAGATATGACTTTAGCTGATGTTAAACATAAAATAAGAGAATATTGTGATGAACATGTCTTAGCTTAAAGCCAGGAGATCGTACTTTGATTATAGATTAATGATAAAATATTTTTATTTTATTTACCGGATACACTAAATTGTATGGGACCGAAGTGTATGGATAGTAAGTGGATACAAAACACTTTCTCCTTATTGTGTAGAGGTACTGAATGGATACAAACACTTTCTTGTTATTGTGTAGAGGTACTGAATGAATACAAAACACTTTCTCGTTATTGTGTAGAGGTACTGAATGGATACAAAACACTTTCTCGTTATTGTGTAGAGGTACTGAATGGATACGAAACACTTTCTTGTTATTGTGTAGAGGTACTGAATGAATACGAAAAACTTTCTTGTTACTGTGTAGAGGTACTGAATGGATACAAAAAACTTTCTTGTTATTGTGTAGAGGTACTGAATGAATACAAAAAACTTTCTTGTTACTGTGTAGATGTACTGAATGGATACAAAAAACTTTCTTGTTATTGTGTAGAGGTACTGAATGGATACAAAACACTTTCTTGTTATTGTGTAGAGGTACTGAATGAATACAAAAAACTTTCTTGTTACTGTGTAGATGTACTGAATGGATACAAAAAACTTTCTTGTTATTGTGTAGAGGTACTGAATGGATACAAAACACTTTCTTGTTATTGTGTAGAGGTACTGAATGGATACAAAACACTTTTTTATTACTGTGTAGAGATAATTGTAGTTAGATACTCTTGGGGCAAGTAACTCTTTTGCCCCCCTTGTTTGATAACATAGTCACTGAATTTATGTTTTGCGCTTTCAGGATATTATAGTTTGACCTTACGCAAGTTAAAACAAGAGGGACTCCTCAGTAACCGCAATACTTAAAATTCTTTTAGGCAGGATAAGAATTAATCTATGATACCTTTTTTTTCCATTTTATTAGCTACATTTTTGTGTACCAGCAATACTATGCATGGGGTACGCGTATACCCGATTCGATTTTATTACTCATCAGGATCTCTAGCAGCCTACCCTCAAATTGAAATTATTCTAGGCAGGATTAGAGTAAATTAATCCATGAGACTTTGGGCGTGGTCAAATGCATCAATCGAAATGGTTCGACTTGAGCCCAGAACTGTAATTAGATCTTAAATCGGTCAAAAGATGACGGAGCTATGAGCTAAAAGTTTATACTTGAAAAAAACAAAACAAACGATAAAACTCAGAGCCGTTCGATGAGCCGCTATGCCGCGGCTGAAAATTATTTAAAGAAGAATTTTTGGTTATAAAACATCTTAGTTCAGTAGATAATTTAGTAATTTTTAAACCGGAGAAAGGTAATGACGTAGTAATTTTAAATAAAAAATATTATTTGGATAAATCTTTAACTATTTCAAATGATAACACTAATTTTAAGATATTATAATCTGATCCTACAACAACAGAAGAAAGACGTTTACAAAAGTATACGTTAAAATTAAAAAAGAAGAGTTAATATCTGAAGCTATCTATACCGAAATTAGACCAGTCAGTTCATATTATGTAATATTTTATGGGTTACGTAAAATATATAAATTAAATTGTTCTATTAGACCATTTGTGTCATGTATAGGTACCTTCAATTATAAACTAACGGGTTTTTAGTGGGTTTCTTCGAATTACAATTATCTAATGAATTTATGGTAACAAATAGTTATGAGTTTTCCAAATATATGTCTAAACTAGTTTTTGACGAACTTGTCTATATTGATAGTCTAAACATTGAGTCTTTATATACAAATTTACCGTTAAAGGAAATAATAGAGTTAAGTAGTTAATAATTTTTTCAAAGTTCTGCTGTTGTTAGGGGTATAACAAAATATGTTTTTATTAGTTATTAGAATTTGTCACAAAATAGTCTAATATTTTTTAATGGTTGTTACTATGAACAACTTGATGGAGTGTCTGTGGATTCAAGGGTTGCACAAGGTTTAACTAATTTGTCTTCATAATGAAAAAAGGTGGTTAGAAAATTCTCCCAAACAGTTTAAACCTTTATACTACAGAAGATATGTTGAGGATATTTATAGTATTTAAAAATAAACTTGATGTTCAGAAGTTTCAAAATTATTTGAACAGTCAACACAACAATTTTGGATTTACAATTGAAGAACAAACTGTAAACACTAACTTTTTGATACCAATATAGTTTTCTAAGTGTTATCATAAACCAACTTTAACTGGGCAATATTTTCATTTTGACAGTTTTTTACATTTTGAATTTAATAATAATTTAATGTATAATTTAATTAATCGGACTTGTAATATAGTTAGTTCCTTTTCTGGTTTCCATGAAGGAGAATAAAATGTAAAGG
>NW_013669747.1:74401-87941 GCF_000517525.1 Limulus polyphemus
CAAATTAAGGTAAAATTGTTTTCAAACCGATATGTCGTATATATAATTATTTCAAATTTAAAGACAGGTTCCATAAAACGCATCGCTCTTACTTAATCTATAAATTACATGTCCAAGGTGAAGCCATGATTATGTAGCTCTACAATTTAAAATATTTGTTCACGTACTTTATATTGGTTTCTTGAAGATTATCTATTGTTACTATTATGTCAAAGTGTAATTATAAATTATGGACGAAAAGGTTATATTTGTGAAACAAATACTGCTAATTCCTACGCATGAAATATTTTGACGAAAACATGTTCTAGCAACACAACTTACTGACTTGTTGAGGCATGTTTTACGCCTGAGATACTCTGACGGAAACTTGATCTGGAAACACAACTAACATATTTACTGAAACTTGTCTTATACTTGAGACACTCTGAAAGTATATGCAGCTCCTGTTAACACATTTGAAGATCTGATATTTTTTCGTCAACAATTCCAACACAGTGCTTCAAAACACAGCGTTTGTAACAAAAGATTCATAGACACCTGTAGTATTTGCTTTCCAATATTCTTTACTATAATGGATTTAAAGTACAATATTTTAGTACGTACATAAGAAACCCCTAAACCAATACTACATTTATACCATACATAACACACCTATCATGACTTGTTCATGCACAATGTCTTACCATACATAACACACCTATCATGACTTGTTCATGCACAATGTCTTACCATACATAACACACCTATCATGACTTGTTCATGCACAATGTCTTCGAAGATTACGCTATATATATATATTGTGATGTTTAAGAAAAGAAATGCAGTTTTAAAATATACATTACCGTATTAATGACAAATTTAGAAATCTCAGCTGAAAGTCGTAAATATTATTCAAAACAAAATCAAATGAGAAACACAATAAGCAAGATGGAATTTAAACGATACTCTCTTCCTGCTCCGAACATAACAGCAGAGACTTTAGCAACGAACGCCAGGGAGAAGATGGCGTTTGTTCACACGATACACTTGGAACCCACCCTTCAGTGGTTGTTAGGTGAATCAACGCTTCAGAAAATCATATGGTTACTTATTAGTGTAACACATTTGGTGACATCGAGAAGTAAGTGTAGTCATTGTCAATCAAACGCATTAAAGAGTGTTTTCAGAATATTATTAATCTCGTTTGAAAGAAACTTCTTGGGTAAAAAGAAACCACCTGACAATTATAAGACGAAATCTTGAATAGACCCAACTAAGTGAGATATTTGAAAACCTAGGAAACGTCATCATTCAACATCACTGTAACAACGGCGTACCTGATATTGCATACAAAGATCATTAACAAGGAGGCGATATCGTCGAAAACTAGACTTATTAGCACGCAAAAACAAACTTAACATATAATAATTATTCATCACTGGATTCATTTAGCATCATCATTGTTACGCCATATATTCATTTTATTATGGCATCTTGGAATAAGTGTGACATGAAGAGTAATCTGAAGATCATTTTATTAGAACTTGCAGGATTGTTGAATGTTATTATGATTAGTTGTTCTTTTTCTACCCATCCATTTCAGAGTAACCGCTGCATTACACATAGTTTATTACAACTAACGAAACTTTTAAACACTGAACAGTATAATACTTTAACAAGATGTACATCCGCAGGGTTCTCGAAAGTGTTCTGTTTCTAGAGTGAATAAAACCAAAATTAAAAGTAACAAACATTTTTGTTTCTTGCTTTTGAAGTTCATATGTCATACCGTGTTGTAGCCAACAGAGTACATAATTCTTCTCGGGATTCATAGCATGCACACGTTTTACTGATGTCATGACAGACAGTACAAATTGTAACGTTAAGCGTCCCTTATGTGATGTCATTTTATTGTCTACTGACGGACTGAGAGACAACACACTACTATATAGCGGTGTGAGTGGTTAAAACAGGTGACACCATCAGGCGACCTTCGGCCCCCCTTTCGGAGAAATTATACTTATATATATTACTCAGTTACCTTACGCAAAAAACGCTATTAAATAAAGTATGTATATATTTTTACTTTCATGATAAATTTTATGCAATTGGCTCTAGGTTAGGTAATCCCACACTACTTCTTTACTTTAGGCTTATTATACCAACACTCACTACGCTTATAAGGTTTCATGGCACCACTACCCCTCACGGCCCCCCTTGCACCCTATCACTAAAATCGTAATGGACAGAGAGTAATCGAAGTATTCTAAATAGATAAATGCATTTTGGCTTTTATGACTCCTCCTATTTCGAGAAATTAAGCGTGACGTGACACATACTGGCTTTTATATAGGTTAGATACTGCATAGTACATTATATATAAGTGAACATTTAAACTGAAAACACTTAAGTACTTTTATATACTGCACGCTATAGTGTACACACAATGAACATTATTAGAACAAACAAGTTATACATTGTACAGTACATTTTACACACAATGAGTTTCATTAACACGTAAAATTCTTTTGAATTAATTTTCAAATTAATTTTACACTTACGAAGATTATTTTGCATGACTGAGAAGTAATCAAAGTCTCCTAAAATGGCCAAACGTTGTGCGATATCATTTGAATTATAACCGGAAATATCGTTAACAACGAGAATATCCAACCAATGATTTAATACGGTTCAATTACTATAGGCATTAGTTTAATATTTATTGATTTATGACGCTAAACACGTTAATTTGTTTTCAAACATGATTGACTTTAATATTTTATAGTTACTTTTATGATCTATATACTTAGCTCAATTTTCATCAGAAATTGTCAGTAACCACTAAAATAAACAATACGTTTATAACTGCACAATAAATTTTAGAAACAGTGTACACTGTTAAAGTAAATAGCGCGCTTATATACTACGCTATAGAAACGGTGTATATTGTTAAAATATCTAAGACGGTTATTTATAGTGCACGGTGCACTTTACACTAATTATAAAATTCACAGCAAACGTTAGACGAAATTAATATTATTAGAATAAACAACACTCTTATACTATTCACACACAATAAACACTATTTAAACAAACAATGTCTCGTGTGCTGCATATTACACTTTTTAACATAGACGGATGACGTAGATGACCAATTTCCAAGTGAATATTTCCTGGTTTATCGGCTACCACCTCTTTATCGCACTTTTCTGCACCTTAACTCTGTTTTATTCGTTAATTTTATTCGCATAATCCAAACTCTAAAGAAGTTACATGAATTGGATTTGAAAGCAAAAGATAAGAAACAAAGGAGAAAAATGCAAACAAAAAAAAACAGTCTACACGGAGAAGTTGTGCGTGTGAAACTACATCCAAAACTACGGTTATTTCGTGTTACTTATTCACTGCTCACAATATGACTTACTGGTGTCAACAATGTGTTGAAGTATTCACGAACAATAGAACTAAACGGTGTGTAAAAACACCTGATTTCTAATTATATCGTTGTAGGTATAAAGTACTAACAGTTTTAACCAATCATATACAGTTTAATGCGGAGCACAACGGAACTTGCACGAATGTTTTCTTGAGATTCCCCCAAACTGTCTCCAATAGTTGCTTAGAAAGAAAACAGATGAAACAGTATAATATCCGAAAGAAAGATTGTACCTGTAATATATGCGACTCAGTGGTAAGTCTACGGGCTTATAACGCCGAAAATCAGGTTTCGATACCCACGGAAGGCAGAACACAGATATCCCATTGTATAATTTTGTGCATAAACATTAACAGCAACAACAAAAACGCACCATATAATCACGGAACTTGCTGATATGCATATTCCATATCGTTTTAATATAATATATTCAACCCTTTGTATAAACTCGTTATATCCTAAAACTGTTTGTCCTACGGAATCTAAATTTCACTAGATACACATGGAGAATCATTAATTTTATTTAGGAAATTTATACGGTACAGGATGTTTCAAACTTTTACATTCTCAACCAGCATATCAATCCTATTCCTAAATGAAGATAGTGCAGTTACCACAGGTTCTCAATATTTCATTGATCCTTGCGATATCCTCTACACTGACACGCATTTTATTCAAATCACAGTCTCGTATTGTTTAATAAGAAATAAAAGAAATGCTGATTTGCATGAAAAGTCATTTAGGTATGCAGTCTTGAAATTCTCTGTGGGTCGAATCTAATCACGGAAAATGCTCGCCCTTTTAGCCGTGAGGGCGTTATATGTGACGGTCAATTCTACTATTCGTTGGTAAAAAGTATCTCAAGCATTAGCGGTTGATGGGGTCGACTAGCTGCCTTCCCTCTGTCTGTCATCTGTCACTTTACAATTAGGGAAGGCTAGCGTATATAGCCCACGAATAGCCTTACGGGAAGTTTAACAAACAAACAAATAGCCTGCGTAATGAACAACTGCGTCAATGTATAACCGAGGAGTAAATCCGCTCTCTGGAAACACAATAAGATTTGTTTGTTCGTTCATACTAATGCCTCTCCACACTGTAAATTAATCACAGTATATATATATATATATATATACTATACTACTGAACGATGAATGGCTTGTTCACCTTTGACTTTTCAGCCACGAACTTTTGTAGATCATTTGTAGAAAAGTACAAGTATAAAACTACATTATTACAAATTCTAGTGATCCTACAAAAGTCCATAGAATATGTGCTGTTCACTATAGCAAGCCTTCTGAAACTGATGTCGAATTCCTGAAGTCTCTTCATTGCCCTTTGATTAGTGATAACCACTTAATTTGCTGTCCTGACGTCGACATTACCCGTGTACATACCGTCGTCTACAATATTCCCACAACGCACCATGACTTGTCTCGGTGTTTATCTGGTTTACAACGGTCACATTGTACACTTTCATCAAACATTTCCACCCACCACCAACAGTAACTACCACAGTTTTTCAAAAACAAAAGCAAAATTAAAATGATTACAAAAACAACTACACAGAAAATTGTAGAATATAAAGGGGAAATGGAGGTTCCGGGATAAGGACCTGGGAATTGCGCCGTGCATTTTAATAACAAAACAAAGTAAATGTGTCCATAACTACTGACCTGTCAGTTTGTGGAATTGCACGCCGGTGTATTTTTTATTTCAGAATGTATTAAAATTTGACCCTTTCTTTATTCGTTTTTATAGTGGAATGTATTATGAGACCTCACTAAATGTATTATATTATATAATTTGTACCATCATTGAACGCTACGTATCAGGTAAAGTAAATCATATTTTAAAATCCAGGCAGGTTTGTTTGAAGTTAAGCACAAAGCTACACAATCGGCTATCTGTGCTCTGCCCAACACGTGTATCGAAACCCGGTTTCTAGCGTTACTAAGTCCGCAGACATACATGTTTTTATCTTTATTTGGTTATTGATCTCCTCACACAATTCTTGACAAAATTACTTGAAAATTTACTTGCAGGATCTTGGCGCCCACGGAACAAGAGGAAATAAAAAGGGTTAGGATAACTCTCATGTTTGAGAGAACCAATTTACTTGAAAAACAGTGTTAGTACGGAAGGAGACGTTTAAAACAAATATTTGAGTTAAAATTTTTGAAACTGTCAAATTGGAGCCCTCGTGTGGGGATCAAAAGAGTTATGGGAACTCTCAAAACTGGATCCATAGAATCACGTGGAAATTGGCATGAAAATGTCAGGGAAAACATCTTCGTTTAGGTTTTTGAATTTTTCATACAAGGGTTCCTAAATAAAAACGATGTTTGAATGCCATATTATCTAATAAGTGTTCTGTGAATGATTCATGTACTTCCCCAAAGGGGGCCGAAGACGGCCTGGAGGGGTCACCTGTTTTAACCATTCGCGCCATTATACAGTAGGGTTTTGTATGTCAGTCAGTCTGTAAACACTAAAATGGGTTCACATAAGGAACGCTTAACATTTCAATTTGTACTGTCGTGACGTCAGTAATACGTGCGCATGCCACGAATCACGAGAAGAATTATACACTCTGTAGGCTACAACACAGTATGATATATGAACTTCAAAAGCAAGAAATAAAAATATTTCTTACTCTTAATTTTGGTTTTATTTATTCTTGAAACAGAACACTTCCGGGGACCCTGCGGAAATCCATCTAGTATAAACCATCTTTAAATACAACATATTATGAAATAGGAGTCATTTGTAAGTGTAATATATGCAACGTCTTTAAACATTAACGCCCAATATTTTAACACTTATAATATGCCCAGAGAACGGTGTATTTCAAAATAAAACTAAATGTAACGTGACCCTGTTTCTGCCCATAAGGATACAATAAACAAGAAGAAGACGTTATTCTGTTTCTCGCCATCAGGATACAATAGACAAGAAGAAAACGTCACTATCATACATTGTCATAAGTACCTTGGTGACGGTAATGCCATTGTGCGTCTCGAAATTAACTAAAATTTCAATGAACAATTCTTTTTCCCTAAAATATATCATCACTCTTAGCCAATTACACAATCATTTGATAGAGATATTTAATCAGAAGGAAGTTGTAATAATGTGATATATATATACAAAGGATGACGTTTTTGGATAATATACAACGACTGGAATAAGAATGTTGGATAAGGATAATTGTTAACTTACCATTGTTAACAGCAACAAAGGCATCATGGTGAATCGCAATTATTCGAACCACAACACCGCTACAAAGACGATGTTATACAACTTCTTGGTTGTACTGTATCAACTACTAGGCAGAGGTCGAGATTGCTTGAGAGCGCGTGTTACGTGATGCGCGCGCGAGAAAAACCAGGAGAATTTGTGCACACACATGGCAGTGTATATTATTCGGTGAACAAAGAATAGCAGATTTATTCAGATGAAAGTACATTACATGTTTAAAAGTTTATATTAAAAAAAAAAATATGGGTCTTAAACAGATAGTTTACAAAAACTTAAATACACACAATTTCAGAGAAATACATATGTGAGGCATAAAGTGAAATAACGGTTTTAATTTGATATATATGAAACTTGGGTATGAAAGGTAAGATCTCTACTATGCAATGTGGCCATGCACTAGAAGTAAAACTAGGTCTTCCAGTTTCATACTGTCGCTTGTATGTCACATCTCATTCAAATATATCATATGTAATATTTTCTTAAAGTGACAATCTCAAGAGTTGGCGTATAGATACACGGTATGCAATATATATACCCAAAATAGATAAATGTTTTTTGTTTGTTTTTTAATTGTGTTTATTATTAAACATCCCAGAAAATGTTCTTTCAGTAAAACATGGCGGTGTTAACAACGTAATAAGGTATCAACGCGTATTTTTGAAGTTGAAATTAACGAATTTGCATACTTAAGTATTTTTCTACTTTAGTTTGTTTATTTCGTATATTCGAGCAGCACTACACAAGGGCTATCTGCGCGAGCCATCCCTAATTTTAAACTGATAGACTAGAGGGAAGACAGCTTGTCAACTAAGGGGATTTGGCTGTCACTTTTATATAATGCAATAACTGCCCTGAAATGCAAAGCCCGATTTTATGGCAACAGAACTCGAACCATGGATACTCATATTTACAATCCGGCATTCCAACCTTGGGCCATATCAGCTAGCATTGTTATATACTTACTTTATTGTTTTCAATCAAATAATATTTTAATTTAAATCTTACCAATAGTTGACTGTCACATGCATTCTCTGATAACTGGTTGAGAAACGTTGATAAAAATTTAAGCGAGCTACTGTCTACGTTTGAAGTATAGTGACTATTAGAATTTCATTTGAAATATCTTTAGTTGGCGCTATACCATTTATGCAACCGTTCTATTTTAAAGTTAATTTTGACTTTTCGAAGTTAAATGTTAGAATTACATCAAATTCTTCATAGTCACAAATCAGGCTTCTGATTCAGTTAAAGTTTCATTTCCTTCCATATTTCGTTGAAGTTTTGAGGATGACTGCTATCTCGTGACTCTATATGTATCTTTTTCATAGTGTTGGCTCGGGAACGACGAAATTGGTAACAAGGATATGTGCTGTTGTATATCAAAGTTGCCTTTAAGTTTGTTAAATATATATTATCTTTAGTAAAGAATTCTGTTGACATGCCAAGAAGATTGATTTGTATTTTAAAATCTTGTTTACAGATAAATTGTAACTGAAGATAAAAGTTCTCTCAGCTCTCCGATTTTATACATAATCGATAATTAACGACGCTTAGTTTTTGTTACACCACAGATCTCGGGCTTCTAAATTCTGGTATCTTTCACTGATCTAAGCTGTGAAAGCTGATGTACTGCGTTTATAGTTTCATTACACTACTAAAAGTTCATGATTATACCCTGCACGAATCAGTGAGGGGATAAATTGAACTTTATAACACTTTAGCTATAACAAGATAAACGTACTTTTGCAAAATAGCTTAAATCACCTTTCAGTTCATCTGATGTTCTGTCTGGTTACCTAGCGACTTAGTGATTAGTGTGTTGGGCTGCGGTCGAAAGTTTTAAGATTCGAATCGTAATATGCCATTTAATACTCACTGAATTTTCAGCTGTAGGGCGTTATAAATGTGTCAATCAATTTCACGTTGGGCCTGCCATGGCCAGGTGGTTAGGGCGCTCGACTCGCAATCTGCGAGTCGTGGGTTCGAATCCTCGTCCTACCAAACATGCTCGTCCTTTCAGCCGTGGGAGCAATATGATGTAATCGTCAATCCCACAATTCTTTGGTAAAAAAGTAACCCACGAGTTGACGGTGGGTGGTGATAAGTAGCTGTCTTCCCTCTAGTATTTCACTGCTAAATTAGGGACGGTTAGCGCAGATAGCCCTCGTGTAGCTTTGCGTGAAATTCAAACCAAACCAAACTAATAAATTTCACAATTCGGTTAAGAGTAGCCGCTTAAAAGGCGTTTGCTGCTGACTAGTTGCCCTCCCTGTCGTCAGCAGCGCTAACTTATGGACAAACAAACCTGAACCTTGGGGTGGGGGGTCTCTGACTTGACAGTTCAGGTTGAAAATACCACTACATCTTTACAGTTTATAACATTTCTCCTCAATATGACTCGTGATCACCACAAATAATAAGAGTGTTGCATGCTTAAAATTAGAATACTGATAAGATGCAGAGACATACTCGACCATACCTCCAGCCGTTTTCCTGGAATTTTTAGTGTTGACAGGTTGCGATGCGAAGTCCAGTAAGATTTCATGTAATTCCTTTTGGTCAATTCAGTTTTTCGATGAATGTGTCGACCAGTTTAGTACAGTGGAGGCAAGTGTTATCCCTTATCAGACTAATGTTAGAACTAATTGCAGTAGCATATAGCAGCGTAAAGAGTTGTATGATATGACCCTTATAATGTGTAGTGTTAATGATATAATTTCGTAGAATGTAGATGTCGCTACGTCCATCAGTACATATGTGTCTATTTCCTGTATGCATATTGGGTTGGATTTGTTCTCAGGTTCTTTTTCAAGCGAATATACACCTGTTATTTGGCTGTAAAACTAATACTGTTCCATGTGTCTCATCCGCTAGTCTGTTCTTGGCACTATTACAGACGAGTTCTTTTTATGACTTCCTACGAGAAGAATGCAACTTCTTCATTGGACGTCTGTTTCTAGCATCACAGATACCGTGGCCAATTACAACTAGGAATAATTCAGTACCAGAGAAGGTACCCAACGATTGCGGAAAGCCAGAATCGGCTCTGACAGCTAGCGGTCGTCTGCTTGTGTTATGGTGATAGTTGTCTTGTTGACCAACTATACACCATTGGTTTGGAAGCAACTCAACATATGTACCAATCCGCATAGCCTGCTGTGATTGATCTGTTTTCGTACATCTGATAGTTCCCCATAACGTTTTTATTTATTGTTGTCATTGTTGTTGAACAACTTAAAGTATTTTAAACGTTGTGCCTTACCTCAGAATAAAAGCTGAAACAAGGCTGTATGATACCCTAAACATGACATAAGCCGAATGACCAATAACACAGGCCTGCGAATTTAAACTTCATAAAAGTTGTTTTGGATTGAATAACGGATTTTCCATAATTTAGCTCTGCAGATTTCGAAAATAATATTATTTTTTTTTCATCACGTAAGGACGTTTTTACAAATCGGAAAGAAAAAAAACTCTTACTAAGATAAAATTATTTCTTTTATCACTATGAACATTTCTTATTATTATGTTTGTTGAGAAAAATACAAACAAACTGAAGAAAAGGGAAGAACACTGATGTCAAACGAATACGCATCCTCATTCATCGTGATTTTTTTTTGTCTCAAAATTACGTGTTGTGGTCTTTCTTTTATGTATTGCGTTATGTCGTTTTGTGAAAAATCTGTACGTTATGGAGAAAAATGGATATCAACAACGGATTCAGCGTACAGGAATTACTGTAAATGATGTGTAAAAATTTCAAGACAATAAAACCATCGTAGGCCCGTGTAATTTGAATTTCGGGTTATACGATACCTGGTTTATACAAGAATGAATTGAGGAGACTGAATGTTATTATTTCATAAAAAGCCTATAATATTATGCATCGTAATTATAGTTTAATTATTTAATACACTGTAGTTTCAGGTTATATCACCTGCTGACTTTCAACCGGAAAACGCTCAAGTTTTCTGACTAAAGCCATTTCTTATTCTGCTTCTAGCTTATACACCTACGAAGTTTATGTATTTACCCTTATTTCAGCTACCAAACCGCATTTCTCTTTAGACATCCATTTATTTCTTTTAAGGACACTAGACAAACAGGTATTTGTAATTCAAAGACAAATTAATACGAAGAAAAATCGTTTGAGCAATTTTAGACGAACATATACATAAAGAAGATCTGTGAGTTGCGGGTTCGAATCCTTTCACCGAATATGTTCGCCCTTTCAGTCGGGAGGGCGTTATAATATGCCGGTCAATCCAACTTTTTGTTGGTAAAAGAATGGCCCAAGAGTTGGCGGTGGGTGGTATTGACTAGATGCCTTCCCTCTTGTCTTTACTTCTAAATTAGGGGCAACTAAGCAGATATCCATTGAGTAGCTTTGTTCGAAATTCAACAAACAAGAAAACAAACTTACATAAAAAGGAAAGGGCTAACTGTAACGTGTATGAAGTCTAGTAACGTTGCAAAGAGTATGCGCACATAATTTATTTGCACATTACTCGTTAAATTAAATTAAAATGATTGTTAGCTTAAAACGCTTACAAAAAGAAGGCCCAATGTTTTCAATCTTTAAACAACCTACGGACTATCTTCCTCAAATAACATTGGCATATGCAAATTTTTATCGCAATGATAGAAAATAGCTACTTCATCACGATGAACTAGACTTTTCTATTCGACCACTTTGCCACGGTAGATTTCTCTGAATGCTATATTGTCTGTTATATGGAACTAATTTGTCATGGAAACTTCCCTGTATGATGAATTATCTGTTAACTGGAATTACTTTGTTAGAGTAACATCCATGTATACCGGATTGTCTGTCATCTGAAACTACTTCGTTGTGGTAACTTCCATGAATACCAGATTATCTGTCATCTGGAACTATTTTGTTGGTAACTTCCATGTATTCCGGATTGTCTGTTATCTGGAATTATTTTGTTCTGGTAACTTCCACGTATTCCGGATTATCTGTCATCTGGAACTACTTTGTTATGGTAACTTCCATGAATACCAGATTATCTGTCATCTGGAACTATTCTGTTATGGTAACTTTCATGTATACCGGATTATCTGTCATCTGGAACTACTTTGTTATGGTAACTTCCACGTATACCGGATTGTCTGTCATCTGGAACTACTTTGTTATGGTAACCTCCACGTATACCGATTGTCTGTCATCTGGAACTATTCTGTTATGGTAACTTCCATGTATTCCGGATTGTCTGTCATCTGGAACTATTTTGTTATGGTAACTTCTATGTATACCGGATTATCTGTCATCTGGAACTACTTTATGGTATATTTCGCTGTATGCTACATATTTATTATCAGGAAATAAAAAGTTGCGTCACGCTAGGTTGTAATTTGCTTTATTTGAATTTTTTTTTCACGGGTAGTTGGTAATATATGTATATATATGCAGCAATATTTAAAATACTCATGTAGCAATGAATTTGCTATAACAAGGTATTACGTATAATGTTTCAATAATTAAACAAATGTTCAAAATATTTACTTTCTAAATTTTCCAAACGTTCTTTAAACATACCGTTTTTTGTTTGTCAAGATACAGTGAATTTTGGCCTTTCCTTTAAATGTTTATAAAATAATTTCTTCCTGTTATTTCGTTGTTTACGTTGAATTTCACTTTGAAAATTTGTCTAGCAATTGAATATATAAAATATTTTGTTAATGATGACGAGTGAATTACGAAATTCTATGTAAAACTCTCATCTGGTATTATGTAGTGAAATGGGACTCGAAATGACATGTAATACAATACATTGGCAATGCAAGTTTACCAAGTAAATACTTTAAGAGTATATTATCTGTAACGAGAAACGTAAAATGATCACTCACGCCTAACAGCAGAAGAAAGACTATAAAGATATCCTGTAAAGTTTTATTAAATTTCGTTTTTGACGACATTTGATATATTTAATATTAAGCTTTCCGAGTAAAGAATGGTTCAGAGTGGAACTCAATACGGCTTCAAAAAAGCAGCTAATAAAGCAGGGCGATCCTGAAAAGATTTGTTCAAGATGCTGCTGTATACACAACATATAGCTACTTTGGAAAGCATAGTAAAGCTTTAGTTACTGACAATAAGAAAAGTCCCTAGAACTGGTGCAAAGAAGTTCATTTCATGAAAATAATCACATTTTAGAAAGATTACATACACAATAACGATACGTAGAACACACCACATCTTAACCACATTTCCTATTTTAACTGCATAACATAAGACTGAGTTCATTACAAACAAAGAGTGTAATCGAGTGCTTCAGAGCAAAACATGGATATCTGCTCATTAGTATTTAATAGTACTTCGATTACATTTTTAAACTTAAGTTTTTAAGATCGTAGCGATGTTAATATAACACAAACAACTTGCACTAAAACTATAGAGATACTGTGGCAAGATTCAATGCTTCATTTATACAATTATTATATGTTACAGCTTTTAAAGATGAAATTTGAAATTACTTCTTGACGTATATTACTTACAAAAGTAAATTCTATTTAAAAATAACAAACATAAATCATTCCACCAATAGAGTTTCTAATATCCTAAAGCTAAATATGTTTATAATTTATATAATATTTGGTTGTAACATAACGTGGTTGAACAATTCTTGGTTGGGTATTATTCTTAGATGCACCGATTTCCCCTAAGAGTATTCGGGCAGGATCCATAGAGTAGCAGGAAGTTCGATTAAAAAATGTACCGTACAGTAAATCTGAAATCCACGACTTTGGCTTAGTTGTGAAAGAAAGAATCTGTACAAAGTCTGTAACAAAGTGGAGCAATCTTTAATCATAAAACAAGAGGGAATCCTCAATAGCCGCGGT
>NW_013669747.1:88854-91964 GCF_000517525.1 Limulus polyphemus
AGAATGCTACAAGTTCTTCAAATACCTATAGAATGACAGGTTTCTTTTTTGTGAGTGTAAGACACTTAAATACACCATTTCAATAATAGATACTGTTTTTTTGGCGTGTCGTGTTAGTTATATTTATAGGCATGTGGAGAGTTTCTTGAAATTTCAGTTTTACGTAACAGTACTGACGCTAACACTAGCATTCACATACACACATATATTATTGATTCTTACACTCGAGAATCTTCTATAACTTTAGAGAACAGGCGGGAGTTTTGCAATACATATTTAACAGTATAAGTTATGTACATTTCTAAATATAAATTTAACTTAAACAAACATAAATATTAAAACAAATGTATAATAATATATCCGTCACAACACCCATGCTCTACTGCTGGATTCTAAGGCCTCCTCACGATTCACAGAGGCCTCAATGCACCAGTCAAGCGTCTCCATTATCTTAATTACTTTTACTAGCAGAAACGTCGCCCTACAGGTGGCTGTTTTTACTTATAATTACTAATTGTAGTATTCATACCTCATTGAAAAAAAATTAGAAAAAGGGTATATTTTATAAAAAAATATATTTTTTTCTGTGAAATACTGCACGGGAAAAGTGTTCGGATTGTAACCTTTAGTCATACGTGACCCATTGCATCAAAACGATTCAATGTAGAGAGCTCAAAATTTTCATAAATTTTACTGATATAAACTGTAATGTTTTCATATATTAGAAGTGGTACAGTTTATTAAAAACATGTTTTTTTTTAAGAACTGTGTTCCTCAGTTCTACATTCAGAAATTACATCAATAACGATATAATGAAACCCTCACGTACAGTCCTAGTGAAAGTCGTGCTCTTGTTTTGAATACTTTTATTTAAATTGTATTCTATTATAAAGAAATGGTTGTTGCACATACCTTATTTTTTTTTCTAATTGTCTGAATCATGAATACCCAAAGTGTGAACATTTTTATGGATTTTTGTTTGTGGTGCTATTCAATAGATTGTGAAGGAGTTTTGGTTACATACATAGATACTGACATAAACGCTACGTCCATTATAATAAGATAACTACTCCAATGCACCAATTCTTTTAATTAGTTTGTCTGTAGCCATTTTCCGAACTTAGTTCAATTCAACTATTTTTAAAAGGAAATAGTTTTAACTTTGCTTCTCAGATTCGTTTTTTTCTCTTTCTGTGTTTCTATTTGAATTCTTTTCATTCTCCAATAATCTTTGCTTCATATTTTTTTCCCGTTGTTTGTTGCCGTTTATCAAACATAGTTCAATTCAACTGTTTTTTAATTCTAAGATTTGTATTTTTCTTCCTATGTTTGTGTTCAAAACGAGTGTTTGGCAGAAAACCTCCACATATTGTTCATTCAGTAAGTGAGAATTAGAAAAAAATATGATACTTTTCTATAGACCTTGTGACGAATTTATTATTATATATTTATTTTAATATCAACGTTTGTTTAGATTAAGTTTATATTCAGAAATATGCATAGCTTATAGTGTTAAATATGTATTGCGAAACTCCCGCCTATTCTCGAAAGTTGTAGAAGATTCTAGAGAGTAAAAATCAACAATATATGTGTAACTGTTCAAATTCTGGAAGGACTGTTACGAAATTTAAAACACATTTGTGTTGCTATTGTGAATATACAAGAGGCACCAAACAAGAGCCTATAAATATATAATTAATTTAAAACTATTTATGAAAGATATAGCTAAGAAACACAAAACTGCACTTTGATAGAAATATTTTGCTTTTTATTAAAATCAGCTTCGTTTAATTTGTTTAATGCTTTAAACTTATCATTTTGAATTTATTTTATTGTTTGAATTTCGCACAATGTTACTCGAGAACTATATGCGCTAGCCGTCCCTAATTTTGAAGTGATAGATTAGAGGGAAGGAGCTAGTCAACACTAACTCTTGGGCTACTTTTTACCAACGAATAATGGGATTGACTGTCACATTATTACATTCCCACGACTGGAAGGGCGAGCATGTTCGGTGACGGGATTCGAACTAGCGACAGATTGCGAGTTGAGGACCCTAAACCATCAGAACATGCCAGCCCTACTTTATTTAACTACATTTGTATAATAACGAAATATTACAATTCGTTAAGTTTGGTTGCTTTTCTTATGATGTCGGTGTACCTGAGCATGTTTTTTTTCTTGTATAAAATGCCATTAGGAACATACATATTTATAAAACATTTCATCTCGTATTAGCGAAAATATAATATTATTTTCCTACATGTTGAAAAGTTGTTTAAAAATGCTCAATAGTCTTATTGTCGTCCCAGTTGTAGTGAAAATACTGGCCAACGTTTGGAATAAAATGTTTGTTTTTTCACGTATTATATATCTTTTAAAGTGAACGAAAACAATAAAGTGAGTGTGTGTGAAAGCAGATAGAACAGAAGTGGGAACAGAATAAGTTAAACACAAATGTAATGTTTAATTGAAATAAACTCTTTTTTATTATTTTATTTTTTAAATTCCAAATACAAAATGACATGCATTCCATCTTAGCCATTGAACTGGAACCGTAAAGCAAACTATACATCACTGAGAAACACACATAAGGGAATGTTATCAGTTTCTTAACAAATGTTCTTCTGTGGACCTTTAGACGTTATTAAATACCATGCACAAAATAGCGTAAAAGTGCGCAGTCTAAGAGATAAATCGTCAGTAAGAGGAATCCTAAACCATAACAATTTGCTTCTGAAAGTTAACCCTCTGTCTCTGGTTTTACTGGTACAACGTTTGTGAATATTTATTATATTAATATTATTAAAACAACCAATGAGAATCTTCTTACCTCATTAGGGTAAAATTTTCGAGATGGCTCATGGTAAGTTTCATGTGGATGGAGGTAGTGGTGGCCAAATGCAAACTTCTGCCCCCTGTAACATTAGTGAAAACTGGAACTTACTTAATGAATGGAAACAGCTTTGTCTCTCCCCCCTTTTAATTGTTTTATAATTAATTGAACTTTACAAGAGAACACACTGAAGAACTGTTTAAAAACACTTATTAAAGACAATAGATAATTTAATACTTATACAATTATTCTGTCCAGCATAAATACTAAATAG
>NW_013669747.1:92336-97650 GCF_000517525.1 Limulus polyphemus
TAGTAGTATACTAGTACGTACGTATAGTACTATACTAGTATATACGTAGTATATAGTATATAGTATATATATATATATATATATATTATTTTCTTCATTACCCATTCAAGCCGTCTCCAACCATTATTAGTCTCAAAGTGGGTTCTTCGTCATCGAAATATCGGTACTTTGTTATAACAAAACTTACGAAGAAGTGCAAGAAAAAACGCTGTTGCGACACAAATCTACAAATTTCTGAGAAAATAAACAGAACACAAAAGTTAACATATATCCAAAATATCAAGTTGCGTGAGCTAGTCTTGTTTCGGCAGCCTCACTTGTCTTCTATACCTTTTACAGAATTATTATTCTCTTGTAACTGCACTGATAAAAACAACAACAAAAAAACCTGCCAACCTGACTGTGGTATTAAATGAAAATCCCTTTCTCTTTCAATTCTTCTCTCTTCTGTTTTAATGTACTTTGTTTCCTTCAGGTTTACTATTACACAACTTATTACATATTCATCATGGAAATTCCATAACCAGCCTTTAGGCTTTTTAACGGCGGGGATGGAACAGATACTCGTAAAACACCTTTCTAATTTTTTCGTATCTCTGTGTGCAGCAACCTTTGAATTATGTATGAATTTCATTTCGTATAATATATATGTATAATAGAAAGTATCCCCGCTCCATTCATTTCAAAAGAAAAGATGTAGAATACAAAGAAACTCCGGATAAGATTTTTCTTATATCCACTAAGTTTATATATATGATATATAGTGTTCTGTAATACAATGTTCTAAACGTGTGATTTTAGTGAGACGTATATTAGTAGTCATATGTCTTTTGTGTGTGGTTAAAAAAAACCCAACAGGGCGTGATTTAAACACTTTTATTTTAAAAGCTGCAATGTTACCACATTCTTTTACTTTTGTTATATAATGCCTTATGCATGATATATATATATATATATTAGTGGTTTGTGTGATAGTATGGTTTAGGGGTTAGCGTACCAGGCTGTAGATCCATGATTCACACCCCGTTACCGTCAAAAACAAAATCGCCGTCTGCACCTTAGGGACGTGGGTTCATTATGGGAGGGACAAATCCCACTATTCGATTAAAATAACTCACAAGTCGGCGGTGGGTGTTGTTGTCTAGCTACCTTTTCTTTGGTCTATCACTTCAAAATTTAGAACGGCTAGTATAGCTTTGCACAAAATTCAACAAACAACGCTACATTACAGTAATACTGATAGTAATACTTGTTTAAAAATGTTTCTTTACTGGCCCTGTACTGGATTCCAGTAAGAAGAACATAACATCATCTTGGCAACATACTTTGTGAGCTGCACGTCACTGTCGACGAAACCTTTCGCCAGGATACCAGAGCTTCATCAGGTCGACAGGGAATGCACCTTACACAAACCATCAGTCTACAGATCGAATCTCAACGATATAAGGCATTACATACTGTAACGAATTTATTATTATTATTATTATATATTTATTTCATTATCAATGTTTGTTTAGATTAAGTTAAATATGTATTGCGAAACTCCCGCCTATTCCCGAAAGTTGTAGAAGATTCTCGAGAGTAAAAATCAACAATATATATGTGTACGTAAATACATGTGTTAGCGTCAGTATTGTTGCGTAAAACTGAATTTTCTAAAAAGCCTCCACACGCCTATAAATATAACCAATACGACGCGCCAAAAAGAGAGTATCTATTATTAGTTTGCTATAGTCTGTGTGCTATAAACTTCGGAAGCTATAACTGTGATTGTTATAATGCTTATCAATCGGAAAACTTGAGATATTTGAACCAGGAGCATTTACAAAGCTCGAACATTACAACTCATTTAACTTCAATGGATTCTCATCGGACATTAGTCATTGTTTGTTATAACTATTTATAATAACTGTTATTTTAAATTGTATTGTTGTGTGTATATTAAAATATATTTGTATTAAAAAAGAAACTGCATGGATCAATTTTGTTGCCAAATATCATAAACTGACTATATATCGACTTTTACTTAACTACTAAATCCAAAGTACAATTTAACTACTAAATTAAAATTTATCAGTTAACGAAATTTCAGGCTATTTGAAATTCTAATACGTAACAATACCATGATAATTGATGTCTTATAAATGATTGAAATAAATAATGTTATTGAGTGAAATACGTTGGAAAGCGGTGTGTGTGATCGAGGTGCAATTATCTTATTCTAAAGTAAAAACTTATGGGTCAGTAAAGAAAGTTTGTTAATATTATTGTCAGTTTTTTGTGATGTAATGATCCTTTCACAGATGTTGTACTTTAGAAGAAAAGGCAACATCAAACGCTCACTTTTGACGGTACCCTTTTCCAGAAATGTCACTCAATCGACTTTATTTACAGCTCACACACACGCGCACACACAGACATTAATTCTAACTAGAAAAATTAAGGTTTTTAAAAATTGAAGCTTCAACGAGAAACAGCAATTAATACCGAAAGCAAAGAACAATAGGAGAGACGAACAGTTACAAGAAACCGTATAGTTAGTATAGTTAGGGTTAGTTGTCCAACTATCTGTGAACACAACAGTTTGAGCTGAACGAAAGGTAGCAAAGTTATATAGATCATGTATATAAAATTAAAACAACAACAACAAAAACTGTATAAACAAGCAATTGACACCTATCACTGTGATACAAGTGTCAGCAGTGAGAACATTATTTATACATTATAATTCACTGTACAAAAGTATCAATATATGACTAATTTATCTCAACAAAAGTATGCGTAAATGAATTGAAAGTTATGTAATGAAAAAACAGGTCTAAATGATCACTTTTTGACTACAGAGCTTATATGCAATGCAACAAACATAAACTACTTCTAAACATACAGGGCAGGTCTAAATGCTAGTATTCAGTTATTCACTATTCTCATGCTAGTAGTCTCATGTTCACTACATAAACTATATTCTAGTATGCTCATGTACACTACATAGACTAAATGTTCATATTCCCGTGTTCTTTACATAGATTAAATGCTATTACTCCGGTGTTCACTACACAGACTAAATGCTAATATTTCTGTGTTCACTACATAGACGGTATGTTAATTTAGTAAACAGAAACTACTTATAAACACGCAGTACACAGTTTAATGGGATTTTAACGTTGCTGGTAGGTAGGTTCTTCCTCACGTTTAACAGGACCCTTGACTACGATTTTTGCCATCTGTTATTCAAAATCACCCCTTTGTGTATCTACATGAAAAAAATATTCACTTAATGCTTTATGAGCGCTCTTCAAGGTTTGATTTCAACAGTTGTTTTATTCCCCCTTGTGTACTTAAGTACGAAACTGAAAAAGCAAGCGAAAACTCTTATTTTCGGACATAATGCCAGAAAGACTTTAGTAACCATACAAAGTGAGCATTAACAGTAAAAACTATCTAAAACAGGAGTAAGGGACGTTTCACTAGATACACAAACGAACGTTATGTTACGCCTCCAGTCGTTAGTTAATTTTCCGTAAATTCGTTCCGACGAAACTTTAGCGACGCAAGTCCTTTCTTAAATAAAACTGGTTTATTCTTTCCGAATACAACTTTACGATACACCTAATTTCAACAGTCCTATTAAACCTATAAAGTAACAAATACATATTAATTATTACTCAAATTATTATTTCAGTCGTTCTTAATGTATCAAGCGTCTATATGCAAAGAAAAGCCAAAAACTATGGTTTTTATCATTAAATGAAGATATAGCCTAAAGATGCTTTTTGGCATAACCAGGTTTCATTCGCCCGGACCCCTGGGCAGTTGCCCCCCCCCTTCCTATCGGCGGGCGCGTATACAACTATAGAAATGGAAAAACGTATCATATCTATCATAAGCAGAATATGACACTCCAACAGAACTGGAGACGTATCGTATCAACGCAAGCTTGTAATATTTCCTTTAAAAACGGTTAACTTAGTGTTCTTTAATCAAATGACACTGCTGTAGTGAATTTCTGATACATATTCCTGGTAGCTAATATCTTTTGTTGTGTTTGATCTGGAAATATAAATGTGACTGTGTGCATTTTTTTCAGTTTTGTTGTTAAAACTTACATTTCCAAATTTATGTGCTGTACAAAAAACACATACGAATCTATAGATTAATACGTCGTCACCGTATACGTACATCAGAACCAACCGAGATATTACTGAACTAACTGGTATATATTGGTTTGTTTGTTTGTTATGGATTTCGCACAAAGCTACACGAGAGCTATCTGTGCTAGCCGTCTCTAATTTAGCGGTGTAAGACTAGAGGAAAGGCAGCTAGTCATCACCACCCACCGCCAACTCTTGGGCTACTCTTTTACCAACGAATAGTAGGATTGACCGTCACATTATAACGCCCCCACGGCTGAAAGGGCGAGCATGTTTGGTGTGACGGGGATTCGAACCCGCGACCCGCAGATTGCGAGTTGAGCACCCTAACCACCTGGCCATGCCGGTCCTGGTATATATTGGAAACACACACACAAAAACAAGAATGTACTTGTATTAATCAGAGAGACATTGATGTTTTGCCATGCAATGTATCTACATATACAGCACCTTTATGTTAAATGCTACAGAAATATCCACGTGTTTCTTTTAAGCATAAATCACATTATACAAACAGTAACAACGAGGCTGAAGCAACAATCTGATTTCCAATTAATTTAAATTTATTCTCAATTCATGAAATGTCTATTTGCACCTGAATGAGGTATATATTCATTTTCTGAGACAGACTTCTAAATTCCATGGATTCGTATTGTTGCGTCAGCGTGGTCACGCGACTAGTGTCACGCCACTCCTTCTCTCGGGAGACTACTGGATATGTGTTAGTCTTGTATATATAACACGTTGACAGCGTGACGGGAGAAAAGTGTAATGAGTAATTGAATGTATGCGGATAAAATATTGTTGGCCACGTGAGATATAGCGTTTGTTATAGCGCGTATAAGCGTAAAAACGTTAATAAAGTAACAACAAATATTTGTGAGGTAAAAACGGCTGCTGCTCTGATGTTGTCTGGTTTATGAGCTGTCCTAATTTAGGATCTTCTTTGTAATAAATTCTTTAAAATGTTAAAAAAGAGAGAGAGAAAGGGGGCCCGGCGAGGATGTTTGCCCCGGGCCCATGCTGGCTCTCGACGTTCCTGGCTGGATCCATGCACTGGTCACCAGAAGTTACTCTGGGCTCCCTGTTGATGGGAGCTGGATTCATATACTGGTCACCAGAAGTTACTCTGGGCTCCCTGTTGATGGGAGCTGGATTCATAT
>NW_013669748.1:0-4867 GCF_000517525.1 Limulus polyphemus
GTCCCATCCTTCTTCTGGACTAACACGACCGGAGCTGACCATGGACTATCTGATTTCTCGACTATTCCTTCCTTAATTAGGCCATCCATGACCTTCTCCATCTCTTGTCGCTTTGCTGGAGCTTTCTCCTCGAAGGGATCTTTATTGGATGGTGATTGCCTGTGTTTATTCTGTGCTCTACAAGGTCTGTGCAGTCGAGGTCATGATCTTCTTTCGAAAAGACGTCTGCATAATTCGCCCAAAGTTCTCTCACCTGAAGAGCCTGTGATGAAGACAAATGGACCTTCTTCTTATAGAGGTCAGTTAAATGTTCTGGAAGTGCATGTCCTTTCTTTATAGTTATATTTTATGCTTTAACATTGACTGGCTCTACCTCCTAGCACACCACCCATCAATGCCCCTTCCTTAAGTGTCTATTCACATTTAGAGAAATTGGCCACTGTTATAGGTACTAATTGATGATCTGCCACTAGTGACCTTCCAATCTTCAAATCCACGGGCCGACTTCCTTGGGGATGTTCTTTTATTCTACCCCAAATTATCTATTGTAGTTGACTTAAGTGCTGTGAAATGTAAATCAACAGAAGCAGCAACACTTACTGGAATTGTTACCAGCGTCACGTGATTTCCGCTGTCGTAACAATAGCATAGTATTTATAACATATTACCTATAAGATGACGCAGACTGAAAATAACGTGTAATAACTCTCACGTAAGACAACATAATAAGATTGTAAAAATTTTCATCAAGTCAGTTGAAGTTTAAAGGTATTTGAAACCTGTATAGGGATAGTAAATATCAAAATGACCAACAGTGTCATCGTGGTGTTTTACCATATCTGATTATACTTGTCTGGTAACTCGGTGGAATTGTCATCTAGTGGAAACATACGGCTAGTGTAATTTGATGTTCTATATTATTATTTAATTTAATTTAAAGAGATAACTGAAAATGTAGAGGGCGATGTATAATGCCACACTGTTGGTGTTGAAGTATTTGAACTTTAAAAAGTCGAGTTAGAATGTACGAGAAGTGAAATAAGTAAGCCTAATAAAAAATGCTCGTTCTAAATTATTCTCCCTGACATACTTAGGCTGTGGACGAAATGTAAAGTTTTAAAGTTTAATTTGAATGCATGAATAAATATATTAGAAAATCATGAAACAAAAATTGGTAGGTTGTATACTAAGGGCTCGTGCCCTCCGCATGTAAGCGATGTAAGCTTCTTATCATTGCTTTATGTAAGTTATATTTGTGTGAAAAGGATTAGCAACATGTTTATGACCTCACGATATTCCGTTAAGAGTATGTAAGAACTATATGCAGAACATCTACATAAAGATTTATAAAAACAAATTACTTGAATATACCTCTAAAAAATATATAAAACTAGATAAGGTTTTATTGTTTTATATTAAACAAAAAATATGTTTGAGGAACTTTCTTTGATATTTGTACAAACTGACATGAGTAGGGAGGTTTTCTCCCCTGTATATGTTATTTGGAATAGTTGATGATGCATGTTGCTTTAGTTTATGGGACCCTTGTCTGATATAAAAGTGCAGGATATCATAGTTCACCATGCTCTTATCCTGAGTAAAGTATCTTCCTCACCACAATATACATATCTGTGATTAATTCTTTGCAGTAACTTTATGAAATCTGAATACTTGTAAATACCTGATGAATATCATTGAACATGAATACCACAAATTATTTTAAAAGTAAGATTTTGGTGCCGTGTGTAAAGCATTTGTATTGTAGAGTTAATTTTTAGTGTACTTCTTTTCCTGTTTGACTTTTTGGTGCTGTGATGTTTGTAAATATGGTCGTATCGTTGTCTTTTAAGAACGTTTCAGGAAAGTCACTTCTTCAGCCCAGATCCAGATGTTCAATATTTCAGCCAGCCCAGTAGACAATAAAACATACACACATTAGTGAATAAAAATTTGGTTTATTTGTTCACTTGCATTTCTTTATTTTTCCTTTTGTTGTCTATCATCTGTGGTTGCAAGTATTTACTGCAGTATATTACCAGAGTCTGCATTCTCATGGACACTTTTTAACAAACTGGTGTATATCATTGTATCTGAATACCATAGGAGCAGTAAACCAATTAAGCTGATACATGCCATGCAGTTCATAGTTTATTTTGGCATTTACTTTACTTTTAGAAATTCCTGTATGTCATGTGTTTCACCTATATATATTTTAATTTCTGTCTTCTCGACTTATATATCTATCTATACATTTAACAAAGAATTCAGTTCGTCGAATTGTGAAACAGTTTACTTTAACGAATTCTATAAATAATTTCATGGTCCGCTCATTGCCATAAACATATCAGTTACTGAATGAAGAGAACAACATCACAGATTGTTACATTTGTTATTTTCTAGTTCCTAACTTAACAAGCTTGAAAACAAATTGCAGAAAAAGCACTTGTTAATTTTTAAGTTGCCGTGTAATTTCTTTGTTTAAGTATCTCGCTGCCATATAGAGTGTCTGTGTTTATTTTTTGCTTTAATACTTCAAAGCAAAGCCATTAGACGATTACACAAATTCAACAGAGATTTAATTCCAATACATTTGAATGCTGCTAAGTATTGTTATTACTTTTCATGGTTTTCAGTATTTCTTCAGGAAGTAAGTACCACATGATAAACTGTCTTCTAATACTAGGACATTAGTCTTCTTAATGTCAGTGAACTCACCTAGTCTCTTGGTTCGTAACGTTGTAAACTAGTTGTCTTCAGGAAGTAAGTACCACATGATAAACTGTCTTCTAATACTAGGACATTAGTCTTCTTAATGTCAGTGAACTCACCTAGTCTCTTGGTTCGTAACGTTGTAAACTCTTCGGGAAGTAAGTATCACATGATAAACTATTTTCTAATACTAGGACATTAGTCTTCTTAATGTCAGTGAACTCACCTAGTCTCTTAGTCCGTTGTCAACTAATTATGTTGAAGGTTTATCATGTCATGTACATACTGCAGGTTGGTCAAATATCGTTGTTTCGTTTATATCTGTTAAGTCTCAAGCTGAGAACACTTTCTTAGAGCTCTGGAAGAGATGGTGAGAACCTTTATCGTGCAGCAGAGGGACTGGTGGCTAAATGGTTTATCCACCTGTTTACTTCTTGAACTTATCCAACCAACATCGACCCAGAGAATTCATGCTTTTGTGATAATGGAACCTACAGAATACTGGATATTTTAAAACTAAGCTATGTTGTGTTTATGATTACGTCATATATCAGGTGTTTAGTTTGTACGTTGTGCTATGCCAAGTAGATAAATCAATCATAAAATTTGCTCACTGTATCTTTTCTTTTATAATTTAAAAATAAAATCAGCAAAGCAAAAAACCAGAAAAAAATTGCCTTGATTTAAAGCTGGTATGGCAGAAGAAATTGGTTTCTTAAAACGTTGAATGATTGCCTTGATTTAAAGCTGGTATGGCAGAAGAAGTTGGTTTCTTAAAACGTTGAATGATTGCCTTGATTTAAAGCTGGTATGGCAGAAGAAGTTGGTTTCTTAAAACGTTGAATGATTCTTTAGAACGTAAAATCGTTTTTTTTTCAAAATAAAAGGTTTAAAGAAACACTAAAACTGTCTTAATGTTGAATTAAAAGTAAGGTAATATTCTTGCCATAACACGTGTAAGCATGGCAAACAGAATCATAAGATGTACATTTTTTGACGATAATGCCAACTTGTTTATTATCATTTACAATGTACAAAGGTCAAAATGATATAGGGAACCTTATACATGTTTTCACCTCAACATTATCCAGAAAACCTGAAATGCAACATAATTTTCTATTTTTCTGATTGTTTTTAATGTTAAGGATTATTACTTAATAATTATAATTATTACATTATCCTATTAAATAATTCTGTCCTGAGTCTTTAGTGGAAATTTGTCTTTTTTTTTACGTATGTATACATATGTGTGTCAGAGCATAATCTATACACCGCAATCTCAGGCAGAAATACTTGAAAAATATACCTAATTAAACTGAGGACTTAACGTACTAAACCGAAGCTATAACGTAAGAAATAATGTACAAAATACCATGAAATATATGGAACATCAGAAAAACTCACATAGTACTGACGAACTTCGAACGCAATAATACTTTAACATTAAGAAGGAAGAGTTTCGAAGGAAATTTTAAAATAACATGAAATCACAGGAACTTTAGAATTACAGTGAATGTTTTTCCAAAAATTATTAGGAAGGCAAACATTTAGTTAATCTAATTTTAATCTTAAATTATCAGACTAAATGTGCTATATTTTTTTTTGGAAAAAAAAAGTTGAAATAGTCTGAATTTTAAAACAGATGTCAGAGACGATAAGATAATATCTATCAAAGCTAATTTAGAAATGGTGTTCTTTAGAATCATAACTATTTAAGGCTCTGTAAGGAAGCTAAAATGTATAAAATACTGTTACGTCTCTGTTTGTTAATTAACTTTCCGTAACTTCGTTCCGACGAAACTTTAGCGACACAAGTCCTTACTTAATAAAACTGGTTTATTCTTTCTGAATACAACTTTACGATACACTTATTTTCAACAATCGCGCTAAAACAAACGCTATAACTCTCAAAGAACGTCTCTCGTGCTCTCTGACTGCAGTTCAATTACTCACTGACTACACACACATTACATTATTCTCCCGTCACGTTGTCACCCTCTTTTATATACCAGACTACCCTATATCTAGTAAATACTAGAGCATTCGCCAAGGTACGGGATAGTTCTAGAAAGGTGGCATCACACTAGTCATGTGACTCGCTGACACAACACACCGTTAGTTGCAGTAAAATCGAACGTGTACGTACGTCATGGGAAAG
>NW_013669748.1:5787-15994 GCF_000517525.1 Limulus polyphemus
ACACACACACACACACACACACACACACACACACACACACACACACACACAAATAAATAAATATATATGTATGTATGTGTGTGTAGAATATAACTTGTAGATGTTACTATACACAATCACGTGTGACACTAAAGTTTTCCATGAAATTCTAACTATGAAGTATTTCAGGTACAGTTTTTGTCAACTTGTTTTTAGTTTTCCAAATTCTGTTAAAGTTGATTATATTATTTTGGGAATGTTATTCATCATTATTTTTTTTTGTTCATAAAACTGTCCCATCCTTATAATTACATTAGTCTTGATTGATGTTCTATATTCAAGTGCATCTTCTAATCAACAACTTGAAGGGCTACTGAAATCTTGAATGTTTTTTTGTTTCAAGCAAATGAGTCCAAGTGTGATGTTTAGGTAACTGTTTCCTCATTTAAGTATATTTTTATAACTGTACAACCTGGAAAATATCCAGTAGCTAAGTGTTTGTATTTATGTTTGTTTTAAAGCAGGTTTCCAATCAAGTCAAGTCAGAGCTTCCCAGTGAAGTGCATTGTGTATTACAGTCAGATAATTCTAACCTACATGAAAGTAAGTTATTTATTTGTTAATATCCTTTTTTCACTAATACATGAATTTCAGTGAAAGTAAGTTATCTGCAGAATTAAAATGAGATATTTTTCAATAACTTTTTTAATCTTTGCTTTTATTATGTGGTAGAAGGATAGACTGAAAGAAATTTGTATCTAATCACAGAACAAACATATTGTTACGTTTTCGTTTGTTAATTGATTTTCCGTAACTTCGTTCCGACGAAAGCGCTAAACAAACGCTATAACTCTCAAAGAACGTCTCTCGTGCTCTCTGACTGCAGTTCAATTACTCACTGTCTATACACACATTACATTATTCTCCCGTCACGTTGTCACCCTCTTTTATATACCAGACTACCCTATATCTAGTAAATACTAGAGCATTCACCAAGGTACGAGATAGTTCTAGAAACGTGGCGTCACACTAGTCATGTGACTCGCTGACGCAACAATACCTTACACTTATTTTTATAAAAGTATTTTACGGTTATGTTATACGTATTTAGTGAAATGCTGTACATATGTAAAGAATCAACATAGAATTTTTATTTAAACTTTAAATTCTAGTAAAATGTGATAAATAAAGGAAAATAGAAAGTTTTTTTTATAAGTCTACAAAGTTTCACCGTTACCTGATTTCCTTCAGCAATTATCCCAAATAAATAAATAAATATAAGCATTTTTCTCTTACATAACATCTGCCAAGAATCTTGTTTAGTTTATATTAGGCTGTTCAAATGTCACTTCAAAAAATCCCTAAGCCAATAAAACTACGCGTTTTCTTCATTGTAATTGAGCACTAACGATCACTTCAATAAACGTAAATAAAATGACGACTTATATCTCCAGAATGTGACTTTATTAGCTCAATATTTCACTATTACAGCTTCGTCAGGAGCTATCGATATCCTACATTACCTACAAGTCCACTAGTCCAGTTAGATCTAAATTGGAACACTGTTATTCGTAAATCAAACATTGATATAGGTCGTGATATTACTTACGCTTATAGAAATGTCTCATAATAAACTCTAGTTTGCGTTAAACAAAGTTAAGAATAATACCTAATGAGCACTGTTGCTACTTAATAAATGCACATGAACAGAAAAAAAACAAAAAACTTAGCAGTGTTCTTGCATTTCTTCTAGCCCTAACACACAGGCAAGGCAAATAATTTTCTCATAGAAGCATAATGAAATAGTTATTTTAACGATACTCCTATGCTGCTTTCTTAATGGCTTAATATGAAATAAAGTTAGTCTAACCCCAAAATCCCGATATCGCATAAATATGTCCTATAATATTTTAGTGAATGATTTTAAATCTTGAGGTTTATAATAAACAATCCATTGTAGATTTTGTTATACTTAATATTTTGGGGGTCTTGATCACTTGCTTCAATGTTGAGATTCATTGTGGATTTTGTTATACTTAATATTTTGGGAGTCTTGATCACTTACTTCAATGTTGAGATTCATTGTGGATTTTGTTATACTTAATATTTTGGGAGTCTTGATCACTTGCTTCAATGTTGAGATTAATTGTGGATTTTGTTATACTTAATATTTTGGGAGTCTTGATCACTTGCTTCAATGTTGAGATTTAGCTGCTACAATGGCCCTATTCATGGGTGTGCGAAAAATTATAGTGTTCAATAAATGGGAAGTTTTAAGCAATATAGATAGATATATTTAGGGTGGAATGAAAGTTATTATATAGTTGGTACAAACGCAAATATTACGAAGCCAATTGAAACCAATTTGATTATTGTTTGCTTCAGAGTAACAGTTATAAGATGGACTATATTCTAAGTGAAACAACTACAAACTCCATTTTGCTTCATCCTGTATACGTGGTTTGAGAAAAAGAAATCAATTAGTAGTACTTTATCAACATTTTTTATTTTCAACTGCGAGTTCTTATTGCACATGCGCAGTAACTTAGTATTTTGTTTCACATGTTACTGTAATTTACGAATACAATAGGCTTAAATGTTCTATTTTGGTTGGGTTATATAATTATTTTGTTAATTTGTTGTAAGATTCCCCTACACTGTCGTAAAGATGTCAGTTAAAGAGATGTGTTTCTGCTTCGATCTCTGAGATCTTATATGTGATTGATACTTCCTTGTTGCTTTATATAAAAAACATCTTTCTATATCCAGTTTCCTGATTGTCATGGTCACTGACCACTGAAATCTTTAAAAACACTAAATGTGTCACTAGGTGACGAAGCTTTCATGATTAGAAATTACTTGCATGTAAAGTAATTAGCAGAAAAAATAACAACAACCTAGAAATCTACAAGTTTACATAAATGTTTTGCTCAGATGGAGTAAATCGGTGCCAATCACAAACCCTTATTTATTGTGATAGTTTTATTAGTTATTGTTTCTTTTTCTCAAAACAGTTAATTTGGTTCTTCAAAATATTGGTCGTTTTTCCCACTCTCTCAGACTAATAAAGCTATTTCTAGAGGTGCACGTTTTCTTTGCTATGACAAACATTGTAGTAAAATGTTATGTAAACCGTGTGAGCTTACTATCATGAATCGAAAATTTAAAATTGATACAAAATACCCAAGCAAGTCAACTGCTTTACTTATATATATATATGTATAAATAGTTCTAATACCATTAGTTACATTAATTGTCAATAGGCGATTGAACGAGCACTATAAAACAATAATGAACTTAATATAAAACAAGTATTACAGTAGAATTTAGTAGTTAATTACCGTCATCTGTCCTAGTTGTCAACTTGAAGTCATAACGGATAATACCACTGGTCATAGCACCCAAATGCTTTGGGAATATTCCATCTATCAGACAAAATCCAAACGCTGATGTTAAACTAGCCAGCTATCATGGGAAAACGGTTAAGGGTACGTAGCTGAGTGCTTACACCTACAACGTCTCAATTCCTACTGCCTTTCGCTATTTGGAGCTCAGTTGTGCGAAGGCAGTTACCCTTAAAATTCTGATACAACCTTAAAGTAGAAATGAAACCACCCTCAAATTTCTACAATGTAAAAATTCCCAACCTCCACCCTTTTATTTACAAAAAGATGTTAAAAAACCCTACCTTAATAGTTCTTACATTCCCAACCTCTTTCCTTTCTCTTAAAGATTTGTTCAAATATAACATGGGAAAGGTGAGACAAACCCGGTTACTTGAAGTTAGTCTTTCATAACATGGGAAAGCTAAGACTAACCCAATTGCTGGAAGTTAGTCTTTCATAACATGGGAAAGCTGAGACAAACCCAGTTGTCTCAGCTTTCCCATGTTATGAAAGACTAACTTCAAGTTGGAGAAATAAGAGGTTGTTAGTTTTATGGAAAATACCTTATGGAGAAATTAGAGGTTGCTAGTTTTATGAAAAATATCTTATGGAAAAATTAGAAGTTCTTAGTTACTCAAGATTATCCTTGATTTATAAGTAGCTAATTTTGTAAATAGAAGTTTGTTCAGTATACTGGGACAGAAAGACTAACTTCAAGTAACTGGGTTTGTCTCAGCTTTCCCATGTTATGAAAGACTAACTTCAAGTAACTGGGTTTGTCTCAGCTTTCCCATGTTATGAAAGACTAACTTCAAGCAATTGGGTTAGTCTCAGCTTTCCCGTGTTATGAAAGACTAGCTTCAAGTAACTGGGTTTTAAGGTATTTTCCATAAAACTAACAACCTCTTATTTCTCCAGAAGGTATTTTCCCATAATTGAGACAGCGAAAGATAGTAAGAGTCTTAAAGCGCCTAGATAAAATTTCTGATATGTAAAAAGCAACAACCGTAGCAACAATGAATTATACTTGTCATCAGACATTAATATTAGGGCTACTACATTTTCAACACTTTACTCTTTAGCTAGTCCCTTAGGGGTTTTTAAAGAATTAGAGCAGGAATAATAATAATACTATTTAAACCACACTATGTTCGCCATATCCATTGCCTATTACGCGTTTTGCTCAATTCAGAGTTCATTATGCCGGCTACAAAAAACATAGCAATGGTGAGAACAGTATTTATGTTGTTGTAACAAATAGCTTACATAAATAGTGTTCAGATCATTACTCGACATGTTCCTCCACACTGAATCTTGCAACATATTTCATGAGAGTGTATTTCGAATGTTATTTAAAGGTCGGTTGAAGCCTAATTTTTCAGGATTTACCACGATTGACAATTCAGTGAGAAAATTAAAAACACTAATTATAGCTTTATAAATAAAGTTTATTAAATTTGTGTTTGAATTTCGCGCAAAGCTACACGAGAGCTATCTGCGCTAGCCGTCCCTAATTTAGCAGTGAAAGACTAAAGGGAAAGCAGCTAGTCATCACCACCCACCGCCAACTCTTGGGCCACTCTTTTACCAATGAATAGTGGGATTGAACGTCACATTATAACGTCCCCACGGCTAAAAGAGCGAGCATGTCTGGTGTGACGGGGATTCGATCCCGCGATCTTCAGATTATAAAATATTTTGAAAATGGTCATAAAGAAAAAGTAATGTATTTACGTCCTAAAAATGTCATCGTAATAAATCGGACAGTAAATTTAATTTCGATTATGTACATTTCATGTAAGGTAACAAGAGTACTTGAACAATTTTTAATATATATATATACATATATATTAATTTTCAGAGTCAGGTGTTTCGCACGAATTACAACATAGAATCAAACACGTTCTTGTGATAAAGTGACGATCAAGCAGTTGGTAGGTCGTTGGTTATCTTTGATATTTTCATTGAGAGCAATAATTATATTGAAAATTTACCAAGAAAATTTTTACATTGTAACTCTTGATTGAACCTTTCTATTCATTGGTGATTTAACAAACAAACAAGAATAATCACAGAGATTGCATACCCCGAAACAAGAGCAATCAAAGAGATTACATACTCTGAAACAAGAGCAATCAAATAGATTACATACCCTAAAACAAGAGCAATCAAAGAGATTACATACTCTGAAACAAGAGCAATCAAAGAGATTACATACCCTGAAACAAGACCAATCAAAGAGATTACATACTCTGAAACAAGAGCAATCAAAGAGATTACATACCCTGAAACAAGATCAATCAAAGAGATTACATACCCTGAAACAAGAGCAATCAAAGAGATTACAACTCTGAAACAAGATCAATCAAAGAGATTACATACCCTGAAACAAGATCAATCAAAGAGATTACATACCCTGAAACAAGATCAATCAAAGAGATTACATACCCTGAAACAAGATCAATCAAAGAGATTACATACCCTGAAACAAGATCAATCAAAGAGATTACATACCCTGAAACAAGAGCAATCAAAGAGATTACATACCCTCACTCCGCCACTCCTTTTCGAGATTGTATGCATTTATATTGAATAACGTCAAGTTTCACCTTCGAAAGCTCAAAAAATCTTTCTCAGATCCAGAACGATCAACGATCCGGATCATTTTGAGAAGTCTCAATCTTAATATGCCCATGGTGCAAATCTGATCACACTTTAACAGATGTATTATCCGAAAATCGCGAAAATGTCCTGTCTCCCCATTATAAAAAAATGCTTCAAAGTGATCCAGAATCCAGATTTGCATTTGGATCTAGACTAAATGTGGAGAGGGCTGTTCCATATTGACTTCCAAAATTGTGTAAAATTTTCGTGAACATCGGTCTATTAGTTTTCGATATACGCGAGTGGAAACACAAACAGATAAACACACGCGGACCTGATTGCAATACCCTCGCAAGGAGATGGTAACAATTTTCATATGTTGAACTTTATGTACAACATATTGATTATACATAAAATTTTTAATTTTCAGGAATTAGAATAAAGTACCTATAAAAATATTATGGCTAATACGGGGAGTATTTACTAGCTCTTAATAAGAAAAAGGAACTAACGAATCTCTTATCAAATATTATCTTACATAACATCTTTTGCTGACTAAACGTGATTTATAAACCGGTGGTTTGTATGATATTACATGACAAAAATATTAATAATAAGTTTTAACAAGCAAAGTCTCACAATTCACCGGTTTAAATAAACTCTAACTTGTTTGTATGTTTGTAATTAAGCACAAAGCTACACAATGGGCTATCTGTGCTCTGCCCACCAAGAGTATCGAAACCAGAATTCTAGCTTTGTAAGTTCGCAGACATACAGCTGTGCCACTGGGGAGCTAAACTCTAACTATATGTTAAACAATCTGAGTAGAGAAAAATAGAAACATTAAATAGGAAATGATTATAACACAAATACCGTATTTAGGTATTCAGTTTCAGAATTGTGAATATATTATATATTATAAAACTAACTAAAGCTCAATAAATGGGAGTTTGTAAAACATGATATGTTGATAAATAATTGTATGGAATTATGTGAAAAGAACAGGTAGGTTATGAATGAGATTTAAAAATAATACGTTTGTAAATTTATAATTAAAAGCATTTTTAAATAAAGTGAAGAGTGAAACTGTCCTCGTGAATATTTGTTCATTCTACAAAACGTTCGTTTCAAATTCGTTTATGGTTAAGACTTGAATCTAAAGTGTCAAAAACCATCACTAAAACGGAAACTGAATTTGGTACAATTTACAAACAAGTTTGTTAAAACTGACCTCTTTCGAAGAAGGTCGATTACTGTTTTCGGTGGAAACTTGGCTTCTAACTTAAACATTTCAGTATGAACAGTATGAAGATATTTTAATAATACAATAACTGACGAAGTGCACAAGATAACCCTTATAAAATATTTTAACAAAGAAAACAATGGACGAGCTTTATTAACATCTGAATTCCCATCTCAATATCAAAGAGATAATCAGATTTTGTTTTCGATGTACAAGAAACGAAATATTCTTCTTATGCCTTCTGGTTTTCTTTGCATATGTTTGGGGGAATTATTTTTCCTCTTTTCCTTTATAATTTTCTTTCATCATGGATATTCATCATGTATGATCTCAGCCACATCAGCCGTATTTGTTGCACATGAAACACATTTTAATTCTGTAATTGCAAGTAACATAATTTTTGCGCTTTTAAACAGGAAATTACACTGAAAAAAAAACAAAATGATAGACTCGTGGCAAGAGATTGAAAAAATAGTGGTGAAAGAAAGAGCAAAAATGTTGAACAACTCTTCATTGAAAAACTTTGTTGCAATTTCGTCTTCACAGAATGGAAGTCTTAACCCAACAGTTATTGTTCTGGAATATTTTTGTAAATTAAGATATTTTTCCAAACGTTACATACTCCAAATTTATCATCAATCTTGATCTGGTTAAGTGGAAAATTTAGATTAAAGAAATCGAAAGCTGATTTGGAATTTCTTTTTAAGGATTTTTATTTTGCATTTTCCTTTTCAAATACGAGTGATATGTTCTAATAAGTCACTTTTATTGTATTGTATCTATATCAGTATGATTATTATTTTCTATGAGTTTCAGTATCTTCACGACCAAATATATAATTCATATAGTCAATTTTCTCAAATATTCATAAAACTAAAAATCATAATATACACATTAAAAATTAAATCTAATCTTCTCAGTCCTCACTTTCTAATATTTATACTCTTAAGAAATTAAAAAAAGTCAAACTTACTATATGTTCGAAGAGACCATCTTCTCAAGAACTAGTGCTAAGAATTTATATTAGAAATACCAGAAGCTTACCGTTCTACTTCTTTCTAAACCAACCAAACGTTCCAGAGTGTTATGGTTAACTGTTTGAAGCGAGTGAATACTGAGCATTTTTTTGACAATATCTTAAATTATCAAATGTTCTAGTAGAGAAAGATTTAATAAATTATTATCAGTCTTATTGGGATTTAATGTCAACAAAATACTGATATATAATGTCTTATATTATATTTTCGTCTTTGACGGTAGTACACGACCTCCAATACATAATTCATGATCATTTTCTACTTCCGGATATAGATGAAAAAACAAAATATGATACATTTACATCTTTTGGTTCAAGTTGATTGAACTTTTAAAGGTGTGGTATGATAGAATGACCAAATCCATGATGACGTAGCTATCTAGACAATATAACACCTTACTATTCCTCTCACTGAGATGGCATGTAAAGAGAAATAAACAGCGTTAGATAAGACGTATTTTTATATTATAAAGACGTGAGGAAACATTACTTAAGAAATGTGTCTTAATGTATTCTCATATTTGTACACCTTCATATACATAACAACAACACATATTCCTAGCAACAGAAGTTAAGGACTGTACCGGCGTTAAGGACGAATTAACGTAACACGCGAACCTTAAAAAAACATTGTCAAAAGAGTTGATAGTCCAATATAATACCAAGATAACACACAACTACTTGTACTTATAATGCACTGGCACAACTAAAATTACATCTTTACATTACTAATATATTTTTAACTACCCGTGATTCTTTAAATACAAGAGAACACCTACTTTTTTATGAACAAAATGGAAAAATCTTTAAAGTTGTTTCATAATTTACTTTCAAAATAACATGTGCTCTTTAAAGTTTAACAACAATGCTAAGCATATTGTTGTTATATTCCGAGTCGATATTAAAAGCCAGATTGTTTGGTCCACGATAACGTACAACACATCCACAGCCTATAACTCTATTATTGACACAAAGCGAATATATAAAATGTATCAAAAATGTTTATAATGATTACAATTGCTTGGAAATTTATAGACAACTCAGCTGTCTGGGAAAATCTTTGTGAGTTACATGACTTGTTTATTGTACCTTGTTCTTGATATATTGAAGAGGGAGAAGAAGTTCAAGACCACATACAGAACTGAAAAGGAGTGCAAAATCACAAACAGAACTGGGAAGGATTGCAAAAGCACATACAGAACTGGGAAAAATGGCAAAGCCACATACAGAACTGTGAAAGATTGCAAAATCACACACAGAGCTGGGAAGGATTGCAAAATCATAAACAGAACAGGGAAAGATTGCAAAATCACATACAGAGCTGAAAAGGAGTGCAAAATCCCAAACAGAACTGGGAAGGATTACAAAACCATATACAGAACTAGGAAGGATTACAAAATCACAAACAGGACTGGGAAGGATTGCAAAACCATATACAGAACTGGGAAGTATTGTAAAACCACATACAGAACTGGGAAGGATTGCAAAATCACATACATAACTGTAAAGGATTGCAAAATCACATACAGAACTGGGAAGGATTAGAAAGTCGCATACAGAGCTGAAAAGGACTATAAAATCACAAGCAGAACTGGGAAGGATTGCAAAACCACATACAGCTCTGCAATAACATTATATTGATAATGATGCTGTCCAGAGAAAATATTGCGTGCAACAAAAATATTTTGTAGTTTAGCAGATTAGAGAGGGATGTAAGTATATATGTGTGTGTAATATAATCTATGAATTCTCTAATAACCTTCCTCAAAACATTTTTATGCACTTGGCAACTGCTTCTGTAGATCCGTTTACAATTTACTATTAAATATTGGTGGATTTATCTTGAAAGAGTAAACAATGACATTTCAAACATTTCTGAATACCTGGTGTATTTAAGTGTTTTACACTCACAAAAAAAGAAACCTATCATTCTATAGGTATTTGAAACTAGTCTGGCTC
>NW_013669748.1:16371-17994 GCF_000517525.1 Limulus polyphemus
TACTCCAATAGGGGCACTTCCTCTAAATTCTATTATCAGTTATTTAATGGTTTCCAGTTGCATAATTTTACGTTCTATGGCTATTATTGGAAACTATTTTATTACAAGTTATAGCTTTTACAGTAAGGAAGGTTATTTTTTAGAACAGGTACGATGTTTCGATCACTGGTGCAATCGTTCTCAAGTACACAGGTTTTTAACGGTAAAATAACATTCAATAACCTAACGAAACTATTACTGGAAAGTTGAGCCTCCTTTTGGTGCTCAACTGAGCATTTGGTGACACAAGGAACATATAAACACGGAGAAAAACATCTAAATATGGATACACAAGGATTAAGAAATCGAAAGTTTACTGCAGTAGCACATTGTTAAGTAGGTGCTTGACAATAAAGATTGTGGTTGGGGTAGAACAAATACTAAAGGCATGTTCATTTTAACCAATTCGTCCACAGTTGCAGCAGTTAAAAGGGATCATTTAACATAAATCAAGTGCGAATTCAGTTGAACACACATGAAAGTTGAAACACTCTACTAATTTCAACTAACTGTTGTGTATAGGTTAGTTACAATGTTAGTAAAATTATGGTTGTCGGCAAGACATTATATTTACAATAATTTATAATATCGTTTTAAATTAATTATCTCATCAAATAATAATATTCTGCATTAGAATATGGATTTTAGGACTTAAGTAAATCTTTTAATCTGGCTCAAACATTATTGAGTTATGGTTGAAAATATTGTTAATATTGATGGTATTTAACTGATGAATTGGTGCATTCTAATAATTATTTGTTTTAATATTCTTGAGTATCAATTCAGGACATAAAACACATTTAGTCAGTTTGTTATTTGAGATTAACTTCTTTGATTTATTTTACTTTTGAGCAGAAGCTCTTAAAAATCAAACGATGTTATTTTCCTATTATTTTTTATTTATTCTCATGAAGTAACTAAATTGTATTTCTTGTTTTACTATTTTACGTCTGATCATTTTACAGCTCCTCAATTTATTCCTTTAGATTGACCATAGATTTTGCTAGTTTACACATTCTTTATACTTTTTAGTCTTTGGCCGAAATACTTTAAATATATTTTTTAATAGTTTAAACTTTACGTTTTCTGTATTCATGTTTTTGTTCATTCTTTGATATTATTGCAAGGCTTCCTAGTTTAATCCACCAACAGTAACACACTCTTTAGTTTATGTTCTGAAATCATTTATGTTTTTCTTTTTTCAGATTGTACGTTATATGTATAAGTTTTAAAACTAACAAATAATCATGGCTTCCCTTTTATGCAAGTTAATTTCCGTCTCTGACAATATATGCTATCGTTCACCTGATTAGTTTTATCATACATTAACATGTATTCTAGAGTACGAAGGACTTAGTTGATTCTTTAACACAAGGGGCTGTTTAATTTTACTATACGAAAACAAGCAAAAAGAAATAATTTGATATCTTATTTAGAATATACAAGATGACTCTTAATCTAATGACGATTTTCTTTAGTATACATTTTTCAAATATATCAACCACTAGAGGGCTCCCGTGACATTTAAAACAAATTCGATGACGAGGAACCCACTTTGAGACTAATGATGGTTGGAGGCGACTT
>NW_013669748.1:18295-27101 GCF_000517525.1 Limulus polyphemus
ATATTTATAACAATGGTTGGAGATGGCTTGAATTGGTAACGAAGAAAAACAAGGTTTCGACAAGGTTTTGTCATCATCAGGTACAAGTAATTTACTTCTTTGTTCAATACTGTATATATATACATCCGTGTCAGTGTAAATTACTTGTACCTGATGATGACAAAACCTTGTCGAAACCTTGTTTTTCTTCGTTACCAATTCAAGCCATCTCCAACCATTGTTATAAATATCAAACAAGTTCTAAATTTAGGTTTTCGCATCTGTCAATCATTTTCGGTACGTAGTATATTGAGCTAAGCACGTTATTAGTAGATTAAGAGCAACCAGAATCTCGCAGAAACAGCTAAATTCTCTGTGAATTTTACAAAAACACAAAAATACTATTTATTTTAAAATGTTTGGCCTATTTTTATTCTTCGCTACTGGACCATTGTGAGAAGATTACTTTGTCTATGGCATGGTAGTGATTCAGTTAGATGATAGCAAGGCTACCAGCAAAGGCTCTTTTGTAAGTAGGCCAAAAGACCAAGGCTCTTTTTGTAATAAAAAAAATCATCTTTTTCTTGTCTCACAACAAATTGTGGACATACTGACGCAGCCAAAAGGAAAACACTGAATTGAACAGTAACAATGTTAAGTTTAGTCTGTCACGTTACGCAGTTAGTCTATATAATAATTATGTTTTCAGCTGTTTCGTCTGTTTTGTCTTTAGTATGTAGAGCGCTTTTTTATTGATTTTTGGGTCAAGATATTTTCTAAAACTAGGTTACCATGTTTCAGGACTATAAAACACTATGAATAAAGTAAAAACTGACAAACAAACCAGACTTTATAACTGTTTTACTTGATACATGTACGCTAACAAAACCACTATTTAGTCATATTTTTCATATAAAAAATACACATGTCTTTGGTATACATTCGCTATGCTGATGTTTTCAATTTTTCATAAAATTGTATTTTAATTTAATCGAACCCCCACACATTGCAATTGATCCTTAGCAGCAAGCATGACCGAGAGAGTAGAATAACTGCTTAGACTTACTGGTTGTATTTCAGAAAGATCTTTGTCGCTTCTACTCTTTTTTTTTCATTCATGTTTTTGTAGTTTCCTTTTTTACAACCTGAATGGCAGACATTATTAATAGCTTGAGTAGCTTAGCATGTAATCTGTAAATGGTTGAGTTGCGAGGCTTGGGCTGTGTTTTTTTTTATCAGATAACATAATGGGAAGACTGGTTTATGATAATTGTATGCTCATCAGTCAGTAAATACGTTCAAGAACTAGCAGTGTGAAGATAAAGTTAAGTGTATTTAGTGATGACAGACCGCGAAGTAATATCAACTGACTAGTGCTATATACAAGTGTACGAGAACACATTGTTTGTTTGCTTGTTTTGAATTTCGTGCAAAGCTACACGAGGGCTATCTGCGCTACGAGAACACATGGCGAGGCGCCAAACCTAAACAACAAAACACGCAATAAGTAGTTATTTTTGAGTAAATATTTGAAAGAAATAAAGTGTCATCAGCAAGACTGAGCTACTTTACGTGTAAACTGTTCTCTTGATAACTCAAGTGATGTCGGGTTGGATACACGTCGCTAGAATGACGACGGTGTTGTGCTGAAGTAAAAATTTGACAAGCGTTTTCAGAGTAAGTGGCTACAGTTAATTTATTTTCAATGTTAATGCTTTTCATCAAGTTACCCTACAATTTTAAAAGCATAATAAAGAGGAATGAGTTAGTGTTTGAAATAAACTTAACATCTCGAAGGATTATAAAACAGAATCAGTCTATCTGACTTATTTGCCATATGTATGTAAAGTAGTAAACTTAAAAACAATCATCACCAGGCTGATTTTCAAATGAAACTTCAAATTAGTAAGTTCATTTTAATGGTTAAACTTCAAATCAGTGTGTTGATTTTATAAAGATAAAATGCAAATTACTTAATTGATATTGAAACATTAACAATTCAAATCGAATCTTGATTTTCAGGTGGTAAACATGAAATTAATTGTTGGTTTTCAAGCTGTTAACTTCAAGTGAGTTGGTTGTATTTTGACATAACTTTTGCGTATAAATATTCGAAATTAGTAAGGTAATTTTAGAACCCTGTAAGTTAATATCCTTCCAATATAAAATAGTTCATGTCTTTTGTATTAGAGACTTATCTTGTTACATTTGGAAAAAAGAACAATTGAATATATTGTATACAGAGCCACGTTGTGTATTTACTGTAGATGTTATATTTCTATTCAGAGAAAATCTTATTGTGGTAATGCAATAACTATAAAATTTCATTTGGTCCTATGGTTATCGTTGTCTTGGTAGTAATCTAGAAGGAACATCTATATGTTTCTGACAATGAAAGAGTTAAAGAGAGAATTGTTGTAAACTACTTGTTTCTAAGTCTCATTGTTAAGAACGTCACTGATTTACATATAAAATCCAAATTTTGAGGTTTTGGTTTCATTTTGGTTTATTGATATTGCTTTTTAGAAATTTATCTTTTCAATTTTATGCCCGATTATATCGAGATAGTAAGTTCTATCAGACTGCATGAAGATATAATATTTGACTTACATGATAGTAAGTTCTATCAGACTGCATGAAGATATAATATTTGACTTACATGATAGTAAGTTCTATCAGACTGCATGAAGATATAATATTTGACTTACATGATAGTAAGTTCTATCAGACTGCATGAAGATATAATATTTGACTTACATGGTGACTCTGTTTAACGATTGCTGTGTTTACAAATACTGAAAATGATGCACCATAAACAACTAAAGCGAAATGAATAACAGAAGTAATGCATTTTGATAAACTATCAACCCTCTATAAATCAGTATAGAATTGTTTTGGGAAAAAAAACAGCAATTGATATAAATTTTTATCCAATGTTCTGTTTCTGTTCGTGCGAACAAGGCTAAATAATTAGGTTGTAATTATTTTTATTTTTCCATGCGAAAAAAACTCAGTTTACCAATCCATAATTTAACAGATTTATGGTACATGAAATCATTAACAGAACAGAAGAATGATTTGCTTACAATAGGGCCATGGACATTTCCAGTTCATCTAAAAGTTAAAGTTATAAAACAAGTTTGGAACAACAGAGCATGTTGGAGTAACTGTTCCATTAAAATGGCTGAAATACTGAAGCAGCACTCCCGGCATACCGCTGTAGTGCCAACATAAGGTATTAGTCAAGAACAGTTATTGTTGTCAGAACATTGGTTAAACAGTTCTCAACAACCACGTCATCATGTGTGACCATCACCATTCCTTGACCTAGCTTCTGCTGACTACTGGCTATAGGGTCTCACCAATTATTCCTCAACTGAAAGATAACATTATTGTATAGGTCTCTTACAAATAACGACACTACATTTGTAACAGTATAAATGTTATCTGTTTGGTTTGTGGTTATACGTTAGTCTGATTTTCATATGCAGTGTCCCTAAGGCCATTTTCAGAAACTATAGTGAAATACACTTTTCGGGCCTGGCATGGCCTGATAGTTAGGGCGCTCAAATCGCAATTCGAGGGTCATGGGTTCGAATACCCCTTACCAAACATGCTCGCCCTTTAGAGTTGCTCTCAGGGTCAGCCACCAGTATGTAACAGTTCTTGGCTAATACAAAATAATCGAGCGGTCGACCCAAAAACTAAATTGGATTAAGATTGAATGAAGAAGAAGTGAAATACACTTTTGATTGTCTTTAATGCATGAACGCAACATATTTTGTCTGTACATTAGCATGTTCGCTCTAAAGACTGCTTCAAACACTCGCATTGGTTTTATAACCAGCTTTTATTTCTTTAATAATAAATTGTAATGTTTCAGGAGAAAACCTAAAAACTGATACGTATAGCATCTATCGAATATATGTATGTATCAGTATACTATACAAATTTAAATCCTTTGTTTACATCCAAAACTGATATAATTATTATTTTTTTCTTGTCCAGAAACTACTCTTGATTGATTGGACCAAATTTCTGATCGACAAGTTTCTATAAAACTATTGTGTAGCGGTAGACGAAGTAGCTTATACAAATTTGACACATTGGAAAAGAGAGTAAGTTTATGTTTCACAATAAGACAAGCTGAAGATAAATAGATGAGAGATGACCGAGCTGTTGACTTTTTTTCCTGCTCTACTGCCTTTAGGATTGTTTATTTTATATCAAACAGTCACGAATGGCATCATTTACACTACGAAGAAGGTGGATATAGAATACGATTATATTATCAGTAAGTACTTGTTAAACTTTATTTTTTGCAATGTATATGTGTGGATATTTTATCATGAGAACGATTAGAAGAAATAAAACTAGGATTTTAAAGGTTATAATGTTAAAGTTAATTTAGTGAAATGTTGCGAAATGACTTTCCTAGTAATTATATAAATTAGAGCAAGTTGCTGTCAGTTACTGTAAATTCAGCAACAGTTCTATCCGTTTAATGCTGGTAAAACATGCGTTGCTACATTAGTATCTAGAATTGAACTCTATAGACAGTTTAGTCTACACCAGACTTCACGTTCATTACAACAAAACCTTTTTTTTTTTACAAGTAGTTGCTACATGGTGTAAAATCCATTAGGTGGTAAATAATTACAAGGCAAATATATGTTGATCTTCACAGCACAGCTACAAGACTTACATCACACTTAGAAGACGTTATTATTGGTACTTTGAATAATGATTGTTTGTTTGTTTGAAGTTATGCACAAAGCTACACAATGGGCTATCTGTGCTCTGCCCACCACGGGTATCGAAACCCGGTTTCCAGCATTGTAAGTCCGCAGACATTCCGCTGTGCCAATAGGGGGGCTTGAATAATGAAGACTAGTGATTAATGCACTGCCATAATCATCAAAGTTTTGTTTTGTTGAATATATTATTTTGTTAAATGCTTTTATAAATAAATCTCGCTCATTCCCATGAACCACCAATGTTGTACTGGAACTGGTTCACACGCGCATTACACAAAATTGTATGCCATAGTTGAGAATTTAGTCTTAAAATAAACACAGAAGTAATAATAGTTCATTTTGATAGGGTGAACATCCATAAATTTAGGCTAATTCATTCTCTTTCCCTACAATTCTAGAGTTTTTACACAGCTGGCAAAACTTTCCATAAATCAGACTCTTTTTGGACTATAAATTTTAATAGATCGCAAAAAGGCGTGGAAGACAAAAACATAAGGAGTAAAAAATGTATGGCAGACAGATATAAACTATAGCCCAAGCTGCAATGTAGCAATGGAAAAAAAAATGCATCCTAGTAAATTTAAATTTTGTACCTGAGCTATAAAGTAGGGCTCTGGTGCTGTATTTAGATTCTGTGTTGATAATAGTAATTACGTTGAGTTTGTCAAGACATAAGTACTCATAGTTTGACTGAAGAGTCATTCATTACCCATGAAGTAAGTCTAGCCAGCAGATCGAGAGTTCAAAGACGAACCCTATTCTTTTTACCTCGTCACGTATTACGTCACATGGTTATTCTAGTAAAAGAAGGAATATATTACTAAGTTGGACTCGCATAGATGTTGGGGGGGGGGCAATGTATTTTTGATTTAACCTATATTCACAAACCTCAAATATAATATAGAATCGGACTGAACTTAGAATTTAAAATTAGAAGCAGATATAGGTTGTAAAGCTCACAACTTCTTATATATAAAATTAGCGTTCATCTTTAGCTATTCACAGGAAAACATTTGCTCCTAATATAACTGAGAAATGAAGAAAAAAATGAAACATGTTATTAAAAATATAATTACTAGAACAGTCTAATGTAGATAACAGGTAAAATGTAACTCCTAAATCTACTGTACTGTCAACGTAATAAAACCTAATATGTCTAAGTAAATACTACTGTTTGAAAAGTAATTTACCCAGAAATTTGTTACATCACTCGATCTCTTCATTGAACATAGATATTTATATATGATAAAATGTACATATTTGAGAATGTGGAATTTCTATGTAAATGATACAGAACAAATATGCATTAGGTTTTAGTGAAATTTTAAATTCAAAAATCAGATGTTCTTTTTGTAATAACTTCAACATGCTTTAGAAAGGCTCAGCTCTACTACACTTAAATTTCTTTCCTGAGCTATAGAGTAGGGTTCTGGTGCTGTTTCTAGTTTCTAGTTGATAAGAGTAACACGTTTAGTTTGTCAAGAACATGATTAGAGTCGAGAGTCGTTCATTACCCATAAAGTAAGTCTAGCCAACAGGTATAAAGAGCTGAAAGACGATCCATTTTTTTACGCATTGAGTTATATGGTAATTATTGCGTGGCTATTTGCGTCCTGTTACAAGAGAAACGTGAGTGCGCTATGAGATAAGAATAATGGTCAAATCCCTGTAATCGGTCAAACAAGAATAGCCCAAGAGTTGGCGGCGGGTGCTTGCTGTTGACTAGCTGCCTTCGCTTTGGTCTTTCAATAGTTAACAATTAGGAACAATTAGCTAGGAGAGTATTATGATAAACCGGATTAGCTAGGAGAGTATGATGATAGACTGGATTAGCTAGGAGGGTATGATGATAAACTGGATTAACTAGGAGAGAATGATGATAGACTGGATTAAGTAGGAGAGTATGGTGATAGGCTGGATTATCTAGGAGAGTATGATGATAGACTGGATTAGCTAGGAGAGTATGATGATAGACCGGATTAGCTAGGAGAGAATGTTGATAGACTGGATTAACTAGGAGAGTATGATAATAGACTGGATTAGCTAGGAGAGTATGATGATAGACTGGATTAGCTAGGAGAGTATGATGATAGACTGGATTAGCTAGGAGAGTATGATGATAGACTGGATTAGCTAGGAGAGTATGATGATAGACTGGATTAGCTAGGAAAGTATGATGACAAAGTGGATTAACTAGGAGAGTATGATGATAAAGTGGATTAACTAGGAGAGTATGATGATAAAGTGGATTAACTAGGAGAGTATGATGATAAACCGGATTAGCTAGGAGAGTATGATGATAGATTGGATTAGCTAGTAGAGTATGATGATAGACTGGATTAGCTAGGAGAGAATGATGAATTCTTGTCTGAAAATAATAACCTAATAAGTATTTTATTCCGAAAATAAAGCAGAAATGAGTGAAATTGTTATAAGAATTAAAGACAGATAATTAATTAAGTCTTGACCAAATGATTTGTTTTAATGATATATATATATGTGGAACAAGATATTTTCTGCAAACAAGCAGATAAACGTAAAGATTAAACTTCACCCTTTTGGTGCTCAATTAAAAGGTTTAATTCAAAAGTATAGTAAATTTAACTCTTGGCTATATTTAATAAAGATATCGTTCTTTTAGTGATAGTTGAATTTTAAATTAATATTTGGTTTTATACGTTAGTAAAAAGATTATTATTAATTTAAATAACCTAGCATTAAATTGTTTTGCCTTTATTTTTCTTTGGTCTACAAATTATGGTCAAAGTGTAATTTAAAGTATAGTTTTTGACCTTGTATGAAGTAATATGTTTAATAAATTGTTCAGAGTTTATTCTTGCTGGTCCCTGTGCGACTTTGAGATCAGTAGGCGGATTTTTCCTACATCTCCAAGCAACGTGTAGTGTTGCCAAATTCTCTTATAAAAAGCGAAATTGAGCTTGTGTTCTAGAGTCGCTTGAGCATTTCTGATGCCAGGGGTTGTAGTTTTTTGGGGGGATTTTATTGAAATTGGTAAATTTGTTTGGGGGGGGGCTTCTTTTGAAACATAATAGAAATCTCCAAATAAACTAAATACTGTTTGTGTTTCCTCAACGTAATATTAAACAAAACCCATCTTTTCATTTGTTCTTGTTCTTCTTTCTCCCCATAGTCTCCCGGTGGGGCAGTGGTAAGTATACAAACTTGCAACGCTAAAATCTAGGGCTCGATTCCCCATGGTGGGCACAGTGGCTTTGCTCTATTACAAACTTACTCTCTCTATATATATATATATATGTGTGTGTTTGGTAAATGAGCTTAATAATGTCGTTCAGCTACATTAACCGTGATTATGAATTATTTCGTAGCCACTACATACGTTGTGTTATTGTAGACGGATTAAAACCACCATGTACGTCGTATTGTAGAAAATGTGTCAAAACTGCCACACACACACACACACATACATATACATACATTGTGTTGTACTAGATGTACAACTTAGCTTTTGCTAGTGTTTTAATACGTTGAAATGTACAAATAGGTTTGAATCTTTCCCATCCTATCCAGAAATAAATGTGGCTTGTTTTGAAAGTCGATTAAGCCTATTATTCTGTACTGCGATGACAACACTGGTAGTATGACCAAGCGCATGAAGAGCATCGAGAGAGGCAGACATGTTTTTCGGTGGGGACTGAGTAAAGTTAAAGATAAAGCACTGTGAGGACTGAGTCTATTTAAAAGTAAAAACAGGTGGAGGATGTGTACATTTAAAGACGAAACATAGACAGCACTGAGTATATTTAAAGACAAAACACAGAGAGGACTGAATCTATTTCAAGTAAAAACACAACAGGGGAATGAATATATTTAAAGTAAAAACACAAAGGAGAATGAGTCTATTTAAAGTAAAAACACAGTGGGGGTTGAGTACATTTAAAGAACAAACCTTGTTAGGGCTGAATATTTTTAATGGTTGAAATCAAGGCAGTGATTTGTTATTAATTGATATTGGGCCTTCTTAAAATACTGGGTTACATAGAACTAAACAAAATTGTGGAATAACCTTAGTTTATTTTGAAAGTAATACT